>NC_139832.1:34242472-34472472 GCF_963691815.1 Echiichthys vipera | reverse complement strand
CAATGGGTGACACGTCCGGTGAGTATGCTGGCCATGCAAGAACGGGGACATTTTCAGCTTCCAAGAATTCCAAGAGATCCTTGCAACATGGGGCCGTGCATTATCTTGCTGAAACATGAGGTAATGTTCATGGATGTATGGCACAACAATGGACCTCAGGATCTCATCACGGTATCTTTGTGCATTCAGAATGCCATCAGTAAAATGCACCTGTGTTCTTCGTCCACAACGTCCATTATCTCAGCAAAGCAGAAGGGCTCACTATCACACATTTAGACAGATTTGTGAACAATGTTTGAGAGAAATGGTAATATTGTGTATCTGGTATGAATTTTAGATCTTTAAATCCATCTCGTGAAAAGATGGAGCAAAAACAAGTGTTGCGTTTATATTTTTGTTGAGTGTATATATATATATATATATATATAAATATATATATATATATATATATATTTGTATGTGTGTGTATATAAATGAGAGTAAATAGTGTAACTAGATGTACCCGCTGTGGACGGACGGACAGAGAGAGAGACAGACAAACGGACAGATTATTGTTGATCAGTGTTTGCAGTTAGCCTGGTAAATTCCACGGCTCAAGTGCAGTCAGGGAAAAGATACAGACCATAATGAATCAACTCAGAGCTCTGCTTCAACTGTGTGAGAGCCTTATGATGGATGGCCAAAATTTGTGACATGTCAGAAATCCATCTTAATGTCCGACGGCTGGTCAGGAGCAGTTGGTTGGGCCATGATCACTTCACACTCCCTTTTGTACTGCACCGTAAATGACCTAACAAAGCTGAAATTCATCAGCTCAAAATTGGGTTCAGAAACGGACTCAAAATCGTACAGTGTATGCCCAGCTTTAGGGTAGATCAAAAACATTTGCTGTTATAACAGACAAAGGCTGAAAGTCAGACTCACCACAGATGTTCATCACAGCCTCTGTGTTAAAATCATCTCCTTCCATCCACTCTCGAGTTCTCAACTGTGAACACACAACAACATCACATTTACAATTAACTGTCAGTCCAAGCAGGAGAGGAGTCACTCTGAAACTTCAAATAGTTGAAAACTAACACAGAAACAAACAATAGCTACTATTATCTCAGTAATTGCATGTACATAAATACTGTATGTCACAGTTATTTTCTAGGGAGACTTAGGTCATACCATATGAGTTCCATTAAAGACACAAGTCTAAGTCCTAGTGATGGCTGATGCCTGGGTCCAGACCTTAGAATGTGCCCATTCCACAGAGTTGACTGATTTGTCTGGTATCGAGACATCAAACTGGTTTCTCAATTAATTATGCTGTCCAATGCAACGAGGAATGCAAAGATATATACATTGGAGAAACAAAACAACCACTGCATAAACGCATGGCTCAACACAGTAGAGAAACCATCGCTAAACAGAGGAGGAGGTCTGAGAAACCACTTATCTCCAATTTACAATGCTGCCCTTTCAGGAGATTCCCAGGAGATTCAACAATCTAACCTCAAAGAACAACTGTTCACAAAAAGCCTCCTGTGACTCCGACGACTGTCGTTAAGACTCAATAGAGCACTAACGAAGTCGAAACCAACTTCCCACCAACGACTGTCACTCTAACGACGGTCGTTGGCACTTGGAGCACAAAGCGTTTCAGTGACATCATCTGCCTTGTAAGAGGTTAAACACCTGGATCTCCACACCAGTTAGTTGGACCAGTCCCTGCCTGGTCAGATGCGTACATATAACACATTTACATTGTTGTAAAAATGAAAAGCAAATAAGTGTTAACAATTGGCCACCAGGGTCGGGACTAACACCGCTGTCAGCTGACATAGTCACAACATTTAACATAGTCACAACATTTAGTCACAACACTGAAGCTGTTTACAAGAAGGGGATGAGCAGACTTTACTTCCTGAGGAAGCTGAGATCCTTCAACGTGTGCAGCAAGATGTTGGAGATCTTTTATCAGTCTTTGGTGGCCAGTGTACTTTTCTTTGCTCTGGTTTGTTGGGGAAACAGCATCGGAGCCAGCGACACCAACAGACTCAACAAACTGATCAGGAAGGATGGCTCTGTGATTGGCTGCAAAAAGGACACTCTGGAGGCTGTGGTGGAGAGGAGGACACTGAAAAAACTGTTATCCGTGATGATCCTCTCCACCCTCTCCAACTCACACTGGTCAGACAGCGGAGCACCTTCTCCAGAAGGCTGCTTCTGCTTCGCTGTCGTAGCAACAGATACACAAAATCTTTACTACCATAATCCATTACTTTTTTAAATAACTCTCTCACCTCTGCCTGACAGAGAACTCTGGTCTCTCTACTGTTTTGTAGTATGTATCATTATTGTTATAGTGAATTTTCCATATTTTGTTGTATATATTGTTATTGTTTATTGTTTATAGCACACTGTGCACTGTATATATACACTATGTATATATTGGATTCTATTTATGTTATGTACAAAGTGTTAATTTGCTGACCCACTACTACTGCTGTTACAAAATAATTTCCCAGTCTGGGATCATTAAAGTCATTCTATTCTACATGAACGGATGAAGCCTCTTGGATGAGAGGTGAAACGTCTTCCTAGATAAATAACCAAGTCCAGTTGCCTTTGACTGAAATTGCTTTGATTAAAAACAATATACCATACATTCTGAATTATTGAATAGAAATAGACAGCTTAATTTTGTATACATTTTTAATTTAGTATAGTTTTCATCCAAGGGAATTTTATTATGATATTCCACAGTAATAAGTTCTGTAAGTTTATGAAAAGATACCTAAAGTCATCTAGAATGCACCTGAATAGGGATGTAGCGGTTAACGGTGAACGGTAAACCCAGATAGAAATTTTGACCGTTTTCATTTCAAATAAAATTATTATCTTGGTGGATAACCACGCTCGCGGCCTGGAAGCCATGTGTTTAATCCTCCCAAGCGCTTCATTCGAGTCTATTGCGAGGCTAGTAAATAGAGGCTAAAAAGTGCGTTTTCCCAGAGGGATTTAGGAGACTCTGGAGGTGACGTACCACTCTGAATGGGTTTCGATCGCCGGTTATCATCTGATCAGTGATACAGGCGCGCTCTGCTTTTCTCCAAGTGAGAAATACAGAATAGTTGCAAGCCCGTGCAAAGATGTACGTGCACGGATCATTCTCTGGTAAGAGGAGACTACAGCGCTTAGGACATCTTTCAGCCTTCTACGGGGTTCCTACTAGGGTTGCAAACAGTTGTCGATAAGAAATTACTCAATTAAAATAAATTAATTGCAATTAATAGCGTTTTGAATCTGTAATTCCCCGCCAGTCCACGTGAGGGTGCGCTTTCTGCCAGACCTACTTGACGCACACGCGGGAACACAAGCGAAGCAATTCTCTGACGACAACAAGAAAAACGAGAAGCGGTACACTGACAGGATGAAGAGTGCAAAACGGAGTGCAGTATGGAGCCACTTTAAGTTGGTTGATGACGACAAAGATGGCAAATGCAGAATATGTGGAAGTATTTTACAGGACAACAACTCCATAACTTTGTTGAATTACCACCTAAATACATCACATTCAGCCGTGCTACAAGCAGTGAATGTTTCTCAGCCTACAATCACCACAAGCAGAGGGCATTACCTAGCAGATATGTAACATGGTTACTACAGACATGCTGCCGATAAATGTCTAGATCAACCATAACCACCCATATGGAAGCAAGCTACGCAAGGAAGAAGGCCGAGTTGAAAACACAACTATGCCAGTGAGGCATACAGCCTCACTGGCATAGTATTGTATTCTTCTATTCAGGAATGATTTTTTTTATGCTGCTGCTATGTGGAAGATGAGAGAATGCCCAATTTATTTTCATGTTAAGTAGCCGGTGTAATATTTTGATATTTTCTATTGAGAATGTTTGATATGCTACCAAAATATTATTCCCTGCCCTCAAGTGAGTGATTAAGGAATATTACTTGCATTTTTTCTTTATTTCTTAAGGAAGATAGCCTTTTATGTAATGTTTAGACCTTTTCAAAGTTGTAAACATAAACATTCTAAATGTGTCCCAGTTTGATTCCTGTTGCAGTGAATGTGAACGACATCATCTGACAGGAAATTAACAAGGAACAAGGCTGTTGCCTAGTTATGGAATTCCATTAAAAAGGTCCATACAGTTAACCTATTCAGAGAGAAATTCAGGTTCTCATCTCAAATTTTCAGACACAAATTTCCAGACATCTACAAAAAATATTTTAAGCCAATATTAAACATTTGTTAGATGCTTATTATGTAAATAAATGGTTTTACTTTTAATACGTATGTTAAATTCTGTATGCCATTATGTTGCCAAGTAATTACAAGACATTTTTACCTGTGTATTGTAGCTCATATAAGTGAACAAAGTCCAAACTGAGACATGTTCAACGCAGAACATTTTATTCAAGGTAAATGCTAAAAGAGTGCAATTAATAACTGTGAGCCTGCAACCCCTACAGACAGGAAGAGTAGGGATGGACAATTAACCAGGAACTACAAAAGAAAACATAAGTCTGGGCTTCACTAGCTTTTAGATGGAGTAAACATAATGTAAATAAATAAAATAATAATAAATAAATATGCATTATGAATAAAATGTAGACGACCATGGTAACCAAACACCATTCTACAGCCAGCTTGATTAGTTTCACACCATCTACAGGTTGGCTATGTTGCGTTAGTAAACTTGTTGGGATTTGGGATTTCCCGGTTCTGGCGCTGTGTAAAGCGGCAGCCAGCAACAGTTGCTCCCTCTCCTTTCCGCACTTTTTTGCTATTTTATCTTATTTTACTGTCTTTTTATCAGTGCTTTTTCCTGTAAGTCGTCGTGCTAACCTTAGCCAACTATGTTCGTTGGGACTATTTTTGCCGACCGCGTCTCCGTCTGGACGCAACAATGCGGCGGCTCCATTGTTTACACCCGTGAACAGCTGTTGTCGCTAGCACCAACGGCGCTAATGCGGGAGAGACCTGAAATCCCCACAGAACTGAGGAGAAAGTACAGGGGATGTAAGGCTGGACGTAAACACCAGGAAAAGAAGAGGAGATATAAACCATCTCTCCCTTCCATCACCATGGGGAACGTGAGGTCGCTGGCTAATAAGATGGACGAGCTGGCGGGCCTGGTGAAGACTCAGTGGACGTATCGTGTGAGCAGTGTGCTGTGTTTCACGGAGACATGGCTCCACAAGGACATCCCGGACTCTAACGTAACTGTGGACGGCTTTCAGACTGTTTGGGCGGACAGGAGTCACCGTGAGAGTGGCAAGAGAAAAGGTGGGGGACTTGCTATTCTTATTAACAACAAGTGGTGTCATCCTGGACACGTTACTGTAAAGGAGCGTGTGTGTAGCCCGGACATTGAGCTGCTTGCCGTGAGTCTTCGGCCTTACTACCTGCCGAGGGAGTTTTCACACGTGATCGTTCTGGTTGTTTACATTCCTCTGACTGCAAACGCGGCGCGCGCGAGTGACGTCATCCACACCGTCGTCGCGGGCCTTCAGACACGGCACCCAGACGCATTCATTGCAATATCTGGGGACTTCAACCACATCACTCTGGCTGCAACACTGCCCACTTTCAAGCAGTTTGTGGACTGTCCCACCAGGGAAAACAAGACACTGGACCTGCTGTATGCTAACGTTAAGGAGGATTACAGCTCCACTGCCCTTCCCCCTCTTGGAAGATCAGACCACAACCTCATCCACGTGCAGCCCCTGTATAAGCCCCAAGTCCAGCGGCTTCCTGTGACCACCAGGACTGTGAGGAGATGGTCACAGGAGACTGACAAAGCTATCAAAAGGGTTGCTTTGAACTCACAGACTGGGATTTGCTCTGTAATTCACATGGGTAGGACCTTGATGATCTCACGGACTGCATAACAGGATACATCAATTTCTGTGTGGACAGCGTTGTTCCTACAGTATCTGTACACTGTTTCCCAAATAACAAGCCGTGGGTCACCAGAGACATCAAGGTCCTGCTGAATGCGAAGAAGAGGGCCTTCAGAGAAGGGGACCGAGAGCAGATGATGCAGGTCCAGAGGGAGCTTAAGGAGAGGATCCAACAGGGCAAAGACACCTACAGGAGGAAGCTGGAGCACAAACTCCAGCAGGACGTGTGGAGCGGCATGAGGAGCATCACTGGCTACAAACCATCTGGAAGCCAGACAGTAGGTGGTGGTACTGAACGTGCCAATGAGCTGAATCTGTTCTTCAACAGATTTGATGAAAGGGCTCTGGACCACCCCCCCACGGCTCCTCCACAACCATCCACCTCCAAACCTCCAACCCTGCTGACACCTCCCCCTCAATTCCTTCCTGATTTTGCCCTACCTGTCCCCTCCCCCCCGCCATCACCTCTCTCCACCCCCTCCAACACACACAGCAGACAGACCTTCACTGCAGAGCAGGTGAGGAAGGAGCTGTGCAGACTCCGCCCAGGCAAAGCAGCAGGTCCCGACGGTGTCAGCCCGAGGGTCCTCAAAACATGTGCGATCCAGCTGTGTTGAGTCCTGCAGTACATCTATAACCTCAGCCTGAGTCTTGAGAAGGTCCCTGTGCTGTGGAAGACATCCTGCCTGGTACCAGTACCAAAGAAGGCGCATCCCAGCACCTCCGAAGATTACAGACCGGTGGCGCTGACGTCGCACCTGATGAAGTCCCTGGAGAGGCTGGTCCTTTCACTTCTTCTGCCCCTGGTCAACTCATCACTGGACCCTCTACAGTTTGCCTACCAGCCGAGACTAGGTGTGAAGGACGCCATCATCTTCCTGCTCAACCTTATTGTTACTCTGACCCTTTCCCACCTTTGTATTGAAACTGTTGCAAAATAATTTCCCTCAGGATAAATAAAGCTTCTTTAATCTTGAATTTGTATATATTTATATATTTTATTTTAGAAAGTGAGACAATAGTCTGGAAACAACACAAACATTTTTCCAAACTCTTTTCCCTTTTTCCATACTTTTACAGACCTGGAAATTACTCAAATTAAATTCCACAACGCCACGACAGAGGAGATGCACTGTCGAGATTGCCGTATGTATGGCAAGAGGCGGAAGCAGAGGGAGGTGTCTGCTTCTCCTCCTCTTTTGAGGACTCAGAGCCCTCAGTCTATGCTCTATGCTCTGTGAAGGGGTTTTTCAATCAGTGTCTGACTTCCACATTACATTATGAATGTTATTGTTGTTGTTTATCTAAATGTTATTCAGTCAAAATATGTCTCGAAAAGCAAAATAAACTTATAAGTTTATTCATCTCATCTCATCTTCAACCGCTTATCCGGGGTCGGGTCGAGGGGACAGCAGCTCTAGCAGGGGACCCAAAACTTCCCTTTCCCACGCCACATGAACACGCTCTAACTGAGGGATCCCGAGGCGTTCCCAGGCAAGTGTGGAGATATAATCTCTCCACCTAGTCCTGGGTCTCCCCCAAGGCCTCCTCCCTAGGGAGGCGTTCCAGGCACTAGATGCCCGAACCACCTTAACTGGCTCCTTTCAACGCAAAGGAGCAGCGGCTCTATTCTGAGTCCCTCAGGGATGGCTGAACTTTCATTTCGGCCGCTTGTACCCGCAACCTCGTTCTTTCGGTCATGACCAAGCTTTCATGACCATAGGTGAGGGTAGGAACGAAGATTGACCGGTAGATCGAGAGCTTTGCCTTGCCTTTGCCTGACGATGCCATCAGGACCACATCATCTGCAAAAAGCAGAGACGAGATCCTCAGCCAACCAAACTGCACCCTTCCCCATCACGACTACACCTCGATATCCTGTCCATGAAAATCACGAACAGGATTGGGGACAAAGCGCACCCCTGGCGGAGGCCAACCCCCACCGGGAATCTGACTTACTGCCGAGGATCTGGACACAGCTCTCGCTTTGGGTGTAAAGAGATTGACTGGCCCACAGAAGTGACCCCCTCACCCCATACTACCGCAGCACCTCCCACAGTATCTCCCGAGGGACCGGGTCATATGCCCTCTCCAGATCCACAAAGCACATGTAGACTGGATGGGCATACTTCTGGCCCGTCAGTACCTTGCAACTGCCTCTGGAGTCTTCTGGGATAACATATCCTGGAAGGCCTCCTTCTTCAGTTGGACAGCTTCCCTGACCACTGGTGTCCACCACGGTGTTCGAGGGTTACCGCCCCTTGAGGCACCTACGACCTTGAGGCCACAGCTCACCGCTGCAGCTTCACTAATGGAAGATTTGAACATTGCCCACTCCGGTTCAATGCCCCCAACCTCCACAGGGACGCCCGGAAAAGCTCAGCTAGAGGTGTGAGTTGAAGATCTCTCGGACAGGGGCCTCCTCCAGACGTTCCCAGTTCACCCGCACTACTCGTTTGGGCTTACTTGGTCTATCCAGAATCTTCCCCCATCCTGTGACCCAACTCATTACCAGATGGTGATCAGTTGACAGCGCTGGCCCTCTCGTCACTTGAGTGTCCAAAACATCAGGCCTCAGATCAGATGATACGATCACAAAATCGATCATCGACCTTTGGCCTAGGGTGCTCTGGTACCGCGTACACTTATGTCTGAACATGGTGATAGTTATAGACAATCCGTGCCTAGCACAGAAGTCTAATAACAGACGACCACTCGGATTTAGATCAGGGAGGCCGTTCCTCCCAATCACGCCTCTCCAGGTGTAACCATCATTGTCCACGTGGGCGTTGAAGTCTCCCAGCAGAACTATGGAGTCCTCTACTGGAGCCCCACACAGGACTCTATTCAGGGTCTCCAAGAAGGCCAAATACTCTGAACTGCTGTTCGGTGCATATGCACAAACAACAGTCAAAGTTTCACTCCCTACCATATGCAGGCGTAAGGAGGCGACCGTTTCGTCCACAGGGGTGAACTCCAACACCGCGGCGCTCAGCCGGGGGTTTGTGAGTATCCCCAAACCCGCCCGGCGTCTCACACCCTGGGCAACTCCAGAGAAGTATAGGCTCCAACCCCTATCCAGGAGTACGGTTCCAGAACCGAGACTTAGTGTGGAGGTAAGCCCCACCAGATCCAACTGGTAGCACTCCACCTCCCACATAAGCTCCGGCTACTTCCCCAACAGAGAGGTGACATTACACGTCCCCAGAGCCAGCCTCTGCTGGTGTCTGGTCCATCGCCTGAGACCACTCTGGGAGACCCGACCAGGAGCACAGGCTCTAGACAACACAGCCATCAGGTTCACGGGGACACAAAAACCTCTCCACCACAATAAAGTGATGGTTCCCAGAGAGGTGTAATGTTTATTGTTCATCTAAAATTAAAAGAAGTGTTGAACCTGGGTATCTAATGACACTACAGTGACAAAGAAACAGTGACTAATGGATTGCAGTTGGGTGTTAACTAAATAAATGTCTATTATTGGAATGATGATGAACTAATGACGGGAAAAAACAGCAAACACAGTGCCCCAGTGGCCGATGATATCGGCTGGACTAAGTGTGATTTCGGTGCCACATAAATTCCTGCGCTGCTCTCTGGGGCTCCGAAACGATGTTACAGGCAACAGAACTGGGCTGAAGTTAGTTTAAAGTCGCTGGGACCTAAGTGAATATCCATCCGATAGTTAGTGGGTTATGTGGGTTAGTTTTAGTTAACAACTTTACACTTGGCAGCAGGTCACATTGTTGCTATGGCGCCGTACTAGGTGGCAGCCTGTAACAGCAGCTCCCGTGGGTTTTTAACTTTTTAAAAAGTTTTTGTTGTGTTTGTGTTCTAGTTTTTGCCTGTGACGTCATCCACTCCACTGTTGCCCAGATACAGACGCTGCATCCTAACACATTTATTGTCATCACTGGGGATTTTAATCACGTCTCACTGGATAAAACCCTCCCAACATCTCACCAGTATGTTGACTGCCCCACCAGAGACTGTAACACACTGGATCTGTTGTATGCAAATGCTAAGGATGAATACAGTCCCACAGCCCTCCCCCCTCTCAGAAGATCTGACCACAACCTGGTTCTGCTGACCCCTAAGTATATTCCCCTCGTTCAACGGCAACCTGTCCACACTAGGAGCGTGAGGAAGTGGACTCAGGAGGCCGCTGACGCACTACATGACTGCTTTGAGTCGACAGACTGGGATGCACTTGTTGAGCCACATCGAGAGGATCTGGACAGCATGACCGACTGCATCACAGAATACATTAGGTTCTGTGAATACACCACCATGCCAACCCGGACTGTGAGCTGCTTCTCTAATAATAGGCCGTGGATCACCAATGACCTGAAAGCCCTTCTTAACAAGAAGAGGGCGTTCAGGTCTGGAGACAGGGAAAAACTGAGGAGAGTGCAGCATGAACTCAGGAATATGCCGAGGACCTGTAAAGACGCCTACAGGAAGAAGCTGGAGGCCAAACTCCAGCAGAACAATGTGAGGGATGTGTGGACTGGTATGAAGCAGATCACTGGGTGTAAGGTGA
Source organism: Echiichthys vipera (assembly GCF_963691815.1). Taxonomy (NCBI): domain Eukaryota; kingdom Metazoa; phylum Chordata; class Actinopteri; order Perciformes; family Trachinidae; genus Echiichthys; species Echiichthys vipera. The sequence continues at coordinate 34,462,010 of NC_139832.1, read as the reverse complement.
GCGGCAGACAGTCATCAGGCAGCCTGGAGAGGGCAAACGAGCTGAACAGATTCTTCAATAGGTTCAGCTCACAGCCTTCTGTCGTCTCCATGACACCTCCAGAACCCCACACACCCTCACTGCCCCAAATGCTTCCTCCCCTCCCCCCTCAATCCCCTGCTGTGAGCTCTCCTGTGCAGCACCTCTCCTCCTCCTCCACCTCTTCCACCTCCACCTCCTCCTCCACCTTTACCTCCTCCTCCATCTCCTCATCCTCCACTGAAGACACCAGCAGCCTCCCCCGCATGACTGTGACTGCAGGCCAGGTTAGGAGACAGCTGGAGAGATTCCACCAGCGTAAGGCTGCAGGCCCTGACGGTATCAGCCCCAGGATCCTGAAGACATGTGCCAGCCAGCTGTCTCCTGTCCTACAACACCTCTACAACCTGAGCCTTGGTCAGGAGAGAATACCAGTGCTCTGGAAGACTTCCTGCCTGGTTCCTGTTCCAAAGAAGTCGACACCATCAGACCTCAATGACTATCGATCAGTGGCCCTCACATCTTACGTCATGAAGTTGCTGGAGAGACTAGTTTTGGTCAAACTGAGATCGCAGCTGAGAGCCCTGCTAGACCCTCTGCAATTTGCTAACCAGCCCCACTTGGGAGTTGATGACGCTGTAATCTACCTGCTGCAACGAGCCCATTTGCACCTGGATGGTGGAGGAGGTACTGTGAGAATCAAATTCTTTGATTTCTCTAGTGCTTTTAACGACCTTCAGCCACTGCTACTGGGGGAGAAGCTGCGGGTGATGGGAGTAGATGACACAATGATCTCCTGGATTACCGACAACCTGACAGGCAGGCCGCAGTTTGTCCGTATGGGCAGTGTTCTGTCTTATGTGGTGGTAAGTGATACAGGAGCTCCACAGCGGACTGTACTGTCTCCATTCCTGTTCACCTTATACACCACTGACTTTCAGTACAACACTTGAGTCATGTCACCTGCAAAAGTTTTCTTGACTCGACTCGGCTGTTGTTGGGTGTATAAGTGAGGGACAGGAGGAGGAGTACAGGGCACTGGTAGACAACTTTGTGAAGTGGACTGGACAGAATCACCTGCGGCTGAACATCAGCAAGACCAGAGAGATGGTTATAGATTTCAGGAAGAAGAGGAACATGGCTTTCCAACATCTGTGGATTCTGGGAAAGGATGTGGAGGCGGTGGAGGATTACAAGTACCTGGGTGTTACCATCAACCACAGACTGGACTGGAGATCTAACACTGAAGCTGTTTACAAGAAGGGGATGAGCAGACTTTACTTCCTGAGAAGCTGAGATCCTTCAACGTGTGCAGCAAGATGTTGGAGATCTTTTATCAGTCTGCGGTGGCCAGTGTACTTTTCTTTGCTGTGGTTTGTTGGGGAAGCAGCATTGGCGCCAGCGACACCAACAGACTTAACAAACTGATCAGGAAGGCTTGCTCTGTGATTGGCTGCAAACAGGACACTCTGGAGGCTGTGGTGGAGAATAGGACACTGAAAAAACTGTTATCCATCATGGATAATCCTCTCCACCCTCTCCAACTCACACTGGTCAGACAGCGGAGCACCTTCTCCAAAAGGCTGCTTCAGCTTCGCTGTCGTAGCAACAGATTCAGGAAATCTTTCCTGCCACAATCCATCACTTTTTATAATAACTCTCTCACCTCTGCCTGACAGAGAACTCTGCTCTCTCTACTGTTTTTTTTTTGTTGTATATATTATTATTGTTATAGTATATTTTGCATATTTTGTTGTATATATTATTGTTTATTGTTTATAGCACACTGTGCACTGTATATATACACTATGTATATATTGGATTCTATTCATGTTATGTACAAAGTTTTTATTTGCTGACCCACTACTGCTGTTACGAAATAATTTCCCAGTCTGGGATCATTAAAGTAATTCTATTCTATTCTATTAGCCTCCCCTAGCAGACAGGGAATCCTCACCAACTGTGAGGCGTGAGCGTCTATGCACAGCAGCTCCAGGGGGGGAAAGGACCATAGGGCTCGTGTTAAGTTACTGCTGATGGGAAACCCATCATTTCTTGATTTTGTTGCTTAACAATAAAAGCTTATAATGACAAAATAACAGGGGACTTTTATTATGAAGAATACATAGGAAATGAATGTGTTTATTCATTCATTTATTCACTAGGTGAAGGCATAAAAAATGCCACAAAGTTCGTTTTTTAAACAATTTTAGTTGACAGTGACTATGTGTATATTACCATATCATCAGTGCTTTCTGAACATATTAAACACACTAAAAATACTGCGATAATACTGAAAACCGTGATAATTTTGGTAACAATAACCGTAAGTATCAATTTTCATACCGTTGCATCCCTTTACTTGAAGTCATATTAGTCATGGGAAACAGATAGTTTTATTTAATTTAATATATATTATAATTTAATATTTTACTGTAAAGGAAATTATAGCTATCATTATATGAACCTATAACTTATACCCTATAAAAAGTAAAATGGGAGTAGACAGCTAGAATAATAGGTACCAAAACAATCTGTATTTTCTGTCTGCATCTTTCTGGCAGTTCTCACATGAGAGACTGATACAAGATCAGTAGGCTCGATTCACATTCACATCTCTGAAATATGAGTGAGCTTGCAAACGAAGAACAGAGCAGCTTCAGTTACCTAGATAGGAAACTGAAACAGGCCTATTACAACCTGGACAGGCCGGGTTTAATCTGGATCGATCTGGTCTGCTTGGTTCAGGTCTGGTCTTAGTCTGGTTTGATGCAGCCTGACGTAGTTTCATCCGCTTTGGTGTGGTCAGCCTGCCCTGATATGATATGATCCTTAAGCAGCTGGTGCAACCCGGCTTCCCCTGGAGAGAGATGAAGAGAATGGTCAGTCAAGTGCAAATCTAAACTTTCAAAAATCTAAAAATGTTAAACTAAATTAAATACATCAGAAGTTATAAACAAGACCACACATGTCATAGGGATCATGGGCATGAGTTCTCAAATACTCCATTTTGGATGTCAGAATCTGTTAAACATAGTAATTCATGGCTCATGCCAGCCACCAGGCTAATGCGCATTGTAAATGGCAAATACTTCAGTGTGTTCAGTTGTAGGTATTTATGAGGGGTCTTACCATTCATCTACAACATCAATGTATTGATTTATATTCCTACCATCCAACTACATCATCAACTACATAGGTGCTCAGCAAGTTGTCCTTAACTGGGGACATATAGTATATCGAAATAAAATCGATTTGCAAACTAAATATTCCAATGTATCAAGTTACAATTTGTACATTGTATTATTTGCTTACTAAGATAAACAGTTACACAACACATAGTAGTAGCAGATGAAAGCAAGTTGAAATATCGATTTTCTACGTTTAGCGTATGCCTGTTGAACAGGTGTGTTGATAAGTAATGGCTTGTCACTGACAAAGGCACTTAAAGGCTGTAATGTTTCATGTTCCTGTCCCTGCGGTGGTGAAGTATAAAAAAAGAGCACTGAAAAGAGTATTCCACCAGTAAAGAAGTTGTCAAATGTTGAACGTCCTTGTATTTTAACTGAATTGGCAGGTCCTGAAGTTGCACTTTATTTTCAAATAAAAAGTTAAATTTCTTCCAGAAAATTTCCAGGAATCCCCACCTGCATGTACAGTGTCGATGTATTCTTTTCCCCCAAAACTTTTGGCAAAAAGTAACTGTTTTGAATAGAAAATGATTGAAAATTCCAAAATGTTACACAACTAGTTTTTTTGTTTCACATTAATAACTTTTTATTGGTTTAAAATTTGCATGTGCTCAGGGCTGCAGATGGACACGGACAACCATTCTAGTGTTGCCACAATACCAAAATTATGACGTCGGTACGATAACTGCCTAAAATATCTCGATACCGACTGAAATGACACCACAGCGGGGAAAAAAAATCATCATCAAAATGGAATAAAATATTAGCTGACAGCATTCATCCATCCATCCATCTTATCCCAAAAGCAATTTCAGTCAAAAGCAACTAGACTGGTTATTTCTCTAGGACGATTCACCTCTTAGCCAAGAGACTTCCTCAGTTCATGTACGCATCTGACCAGGCTGAGACTGGTCCAACTATCTGGTGTGGAGATCCAGGTATTTAACCTTTCACAAGGCCGATGATGTCACTGGAACCCTTTGTGCTCTAAGTGCCAACAACCGCCATAAGAGTGACGTTGGTGAGAAGTAGGTTTTGACTTCGTTAGTGCTCTATTGGGTCTTAACGACAGTCGAAGTCACAGGAGGCCATTTGTGAACAGTTGTTCTTTGAGGTTAGATTATTGAATCTAGAGTTTCAGTCTGTAATTAGTTCAGGTAAATGGAGCAGCAGACTTTTTTTATTTACACTAGATTACACTGGGCGGCAGTAGCTCAGTCCATAGGTGACTTGGCTGGAAACCGTAAGGTCGCTGGTTCAAGTCCCTGTGTGGAGCATGGATTGGTGGCTGGAGAGGTGCCAGTTCATCTCCTGGGCACTGCAGAGGTGCTGTTGAGCAAGGCACTGAACCCCCAACTGCTTGGGGCGCCGGTCACTGGCAGCCCCCTCGCTCTAACATTTCTCCTTAATTGCTGTCTGTCTGTGCATGTGTGTATTTCGTACTTCCCCTCAGAGACTTAAGACTAGTGCACAAAAAAATAAATAAGAAAGAAAATAAGTGTCCAGGTATGTAAGAGTAGATTATTATTTTCACAGTGATTGGCTCCCACTCCTTGTGTGATGGCCTGAGGGACAAAGGAGTTCTTGAGTCTGTTGGTCCTACACTTGGACAGGAGCAGCCTTCCACTGAACAGGCTCCCCTGATTGTTGATGATGGTGTGCAGGGGGTGACTGGCATTGTCCATAATGTCCAGCAGTTTGTCCAGTGTCCTCCTCTTTGCCACCGTAACCAGCAAGTCCAGTTTCATGCCGACTACAGAGCCGGCCAGACTGATCAGTTTATCCGGTCTGGAGGTGTCTCCCCAGCACACCACAGTGTAGAAGAGGACACTGGTGACCACAGACTGGTAAAACATCCGCAGCAGTTTGCTGCAGATGTTGAAGGACCGCTGTCTCCTCAGGAAGTACAACCTGCTTTGTGTCTTCCTGTACAGGTGGTAGTGTGTGTTGTCCAGTCCAGTTCATTGTCCAGCCACAGCCTGAGGTATTTATACGAGTCCACAGCCTCCACCTCAGCTCCCTCTTGCAGGATTGGTCGCGGTCTTGGTCTGGACCTCCAAAAATCAATGACCAGCTCCTTTGTCTTGGAAGTGTTGAGCTGTAGGTGGTTAGTGTAGCATCAGAGAGCAAAGTCCCCCACCAGACTCGGATACTGCTCTGTCACCCCTGATACATCCCACGATGGCTCTAAGTTGTAGCAGAAGTCCGAGGTGTACAGGATGAAGAGAAGAGGGACCAGCACTGTGCCTTGAGGGGCTCCAGTGCTGCTGACCACAGTGTCAGACGTGGTGTCCTTCAGCCTGACGTACTGTGGCCTGTCAGTGAGGTAGTCTCTGACCCAGTCCATCAGACAGGGGTCCACTCCAATCCTGTTCAGTATGTCCTGAAGTATAGGGGGCTGGATGGTATTAAAGGCATTGGAGAAGTCCAAGAAGAGAATCCTCGCCGTGCCGCTTCCCTTATCCAGATGGGAGTGGACCCTGGGCAGCATGTAGAGGATGGCGTCCTCCACACCAACATCTGGCTGGTATGCAAACTGCAGGCGGTGTTGTACCTGGGGGCTGAGGAGGCTGAGGAAGAGCCGCTCCAACGTCTTTATCAGGTGTGAAATGAATGTCACCAGTCGGAAGTCATTCAGCTTGCTAGGCCTGTTCTTCTTGGGAACAGGAATGATGCCGGATGTCTTCCAGATGGTAGGCACTCTCCCTAGCTGCAGGCTTGATCCGTTGTAGTGGTTCCCCCAGTTCTGCAGCTCAGGTCTTCAGTAGTCTTGGACACACTTTATCCGGGCCTGCTGCTTTTCTGGAACAGAGCTTTCTCAGCTGTCCTCTGACCTGGTCTGTGGTGATGTGAGGCGGGGAGGGTGGAGGGAAGAAGGAGAGATGGCTGCAGTGGCGGTGGGGGACGGGGGGACAAGGGCTGGTTAAATCTGTTGAAGAAGTCATTCAGCTCGTTTGCCCTCTCCACTGTCCCCCCTGTAGCTCTGGTCTTTGTGTTGTGACCTGTGATGGTCCTCACACCTTCGCAGACCTCCCTCATCTTGTTCTCCCTCAGTTACTGCACCCTCACACAGGGCCTCAGTTATCAATCTTGCGTGAAAACGGGTGCAGATCTGAGCGCAGAATTGGTCGTAGGAAAGGACCCACGTGTGATTTATGAAACATTCGTATCGGACCAATCTCAGCGTATGAATGAGCGAGCCTTGATAAATGCGGCATTTGAATTCGATCGTCATGAACATGTTACGCCCCTAAATATTCCTGGTTCGGAGGCCTCGCCCACTGAGGTCAAACATGGAGAGGAAGAACGCTGGTTAGAGAAGAAACTTTTCCGACACACAGATCCACATCCTGACATCCGAGATGGAGCAAAATAAGGACGTGCTTTTTGTCAGTCTTAAGAGTGGAATAAAAGGGGCCCATAAAAACGCTGTACGGAAAAGAATAACGGCAGCGCTCCACTGTGACCCGAGTGCGCCTGTGCGCACTGTTGGACAGGTGTAACCCAATTAAAAGCACACGCCTTTGAACATATGAATTGCAAGAAAAGCTGGGATTATATTTAGGAAACGCTGAGTCAAATACATTCAACTAGCTCAAAAGATCCATTTCATTCATTTTGGAATTATTGCTGCAGTATATTTCCACAGAGCATACAGAAAGGTGTTGTTTTGTGTTTGCTATTATCCAAGTTTGGGGTTATTAGGTATTCCGTAAGAGAATACCTTTGTCACCTAAAACCATACGAAGATGTTAATCATCTGATACCTTGTTTGATTTAATGCAATTTATCGAGGGTAGCCACCAACCGAGGAGATGAGTTTGGCTCTGCAGTGCGTCTTGCTGCAAACGCGCGCCAACACATTCATTCATTAATTCAATGTCGGGGTCGCGGGGGGGCTGGAGCCGAACTGTTTTGAAATATAATGGAATCGTGTGTGTGTCCCCCTGGTCACCTGGCCACCACGTTTAAAAGCGACAGCTTGGCATCACAAATCACCTGTACATATATCGAGTGGTAGTTTTTGCGATTGATGATTGCGTAATCATTCATGGATGGTGCCTTCAGACGCACATGAGTACAATCAATCGCGCCAACCACAATTTTAATTTTTTTAATTTATCTGTTCTTAATATGTGACTGCTTATGCTCAATGACAGCTGAGGTTTATTCATTATTTTCAGACAGATTTTGCTGTGCTGCACCGCAAATACACAGGCTCAAATGTGCGTACACGATCTCAGACCAGATGTGAGATTTGATCGTAGCTCACGCTCACGTCCAAATTGATAAATGCCGACGTTTGCCAGGAAATGGTGGTACGCACGTTTTTCTGCCGTACGTTCGTTTGATAAATGAGGGCCACAGTGTTTCACCTTCTGCTGTGCTGCCTTCATGGTCTCCCTGCCCTCCCTGCCCCTGCTCCTGAAGGCATTTGACTATTTCTGGCAAAAAATGTTTTACGGAAACATATTTTGTCTACCATTAAGCTGAAAAAAGTGTAGGACAAAGTTGAGCCGAAACAAACCTCTACCCACCAACCGACTGACTGGACAATCTTTCTCATTTTACAGCTAATCACTAAAATACATTTCTGAGAACACTTTATGCAAGAAATACTCAATACAGTAACATAATAGAGGTTGGCAAGAAAAATCCATTCAAGTACAAATCGCAACTCCTATAAGTTCGAAATCGATTTATAGCTTCCAAAAATCGATTTTTAAAAACTCTTTTTCCGTCTCACCATGCGCACTTCACAGCTTCCGTAGAACACTGTTGCAGGAAGCTACCGGCTAGTCACCCACTGCTAGAACACCCGTCATTGAAGGCAAGTATTTGAGCGCACTTTGGATTTCACCACCTCCAGGGAAGGAGCAGCTGGACAAGACTCATTCAATATGCAAGGTTTGCAAAATGAAAGTCAAGTACTTCGGCAACACCAAAAATGCCCAATGCGGTCAAGTGAGCCATCATTCACTTTTCCGTAGTCAAACCTGCCGGCCCTATATTTGTAGTGAGCTTGTACGCTGACATTTATGGTAAATGTATTGAAACTTTTTAGAGCAGCTGACATGAAGATAAACACTTTACTGTCAATCTGTCTCACTCTGCAGTATAAAACTCTGACATAAAGGTTAACACTTTACTGTCATTCTGTCTCACTCTGCAATATAACACTCTGACATTAAGGTAAACACTTTACTGTCATTCTGCCATTTCTTTTAGGGCTACAATTTTATTTTTCAAAAAGCCAGGATTCTGAGATATAAGGCAGCTACTAGCCTACATGTTTAATTTTATCCATGTTAACAGCACTTTTATTATAGAAGTCACTGAGGGCACACTCACACTGTCCTTCCGTACCGTGGCCAAACAGGTTTTTCGGGTAAAGCCTAGTTCGTTTGACCAGTGTGAGTGCAACCGCTCCGCGCCTAGCTGCGGCCATCTGGCCATTCACGGCCCGTTTGAGAGAGGTGGGCTTTTGTAAAGCGTGTTTGCACATGTACGAGCACGAGTGTGCGCACAACCACGAGCATGAGGCCTACGGCGGCTCTGACGTCATTTTATGTGCGCCTGTTCGGACATAGAAAGAAAGATAAAAGACGGACCATGCGCGGACATTTAACAACAACAACAATGGTGGCGAAAGGTTCACGTTGGTGTGATGCGGAGGTGGAGTGTTTACTGCAGATTTGGTCGGATGAAAATATTCAAAGCAGTCGGACAAGACACAAAAACTCTGGAAAGATTTGTAAACAAAGCAACGCATCGCGATGATGTCATTTTATGTGCGCCTGTTCGGACTTCTAAAAAAAAAAAGACAGACCATGCGCGGACATTTAACAACAACAACAATGGTGGCAAAAGGTTCACGTTGGTGTGATGCGGAGCAGGAGTGTTTAGTGCAGATTTGGTCGGATGAAAATATTCAAAAATAGTTGGACAAGACGCACAAAAACTCAGAGGTCTATGGAAAGATTTGTAAAAAAAAGGCGACACATTGCAATGACGTCAATCAATGCGTGTGAGTTGTTACGGCGTGATGACATATGGACAGGCAAAAAAGCATTTGCGCGAGGCCCAGGCAGTGTGGGTACAAAGGGGCTGGCCAGCGGGGGGAGAGGGAGGGGGGGACAAGTACCCAAAAGCCCGGGGCACGGTACGGGCGGACAGTTTGAGTGGGCCCTGAGAATTTAGATATACTAAAAAAAAAAAAAAGGTGAGGTGAACCGTGGTCCGTAAATGTAGCGTCAATAGCGCTGATGTGGCGAATGTACAGGCTTGTTTTGAGCTGCGGAACTTAAAAGTTGAATTATAGAGTTTCCCCCCGGACCGTTTAGCCCCAGCTAAGCTCGCTCGCTTACAGGCCAAATGAGGGATGACTTCAGATTCCAGGTAAATTATGAAAACTGTGAAAGATAAGTGGCCAGGTCGAAAGCTGTGTGTCAACATCAAACATAGACACGCATTTAGAAAGGAACCATCCAGGTGATACTATCACCGTTGCTGTGAAAAAAGCAAGCTGTACAAACCCAGCTCCAGACACTTTCAACACTTGAAACCTGAATATTATTGACTGAATAAACTGAATATAATATTTATTAATTTTGATTACCTTGTATGACTGTTTATATTTAGCATACTAGTGCTTCAGTAGACCAAATGAGTGCCAATTTATTTTTTGTTTTTTCTTAATGCAATAAAAAAATGTATGTTTTATTATTTGCTAAGGTGATTGAGCCCCTATGTAGTTCCTTCTCATCCACACTTCAGCCAGAAAGTCATACCAGCTCTGTATGAGGAAAATAAATCTGCTGTGGTCCACCACCTGTTTAATGCATCTTCTGTATCACTCACAAGTGTGGACATTCAGTCCTAAAACCATTAAAAACTGTCACTGATGAGCTCTGAATCCACACCTTCAGTGTCAATAGGTGCGTTTCCACTATGGTCGACTACCCTGAATAAGGCGGGTATAGTGTGGTAGTACAGACCCCACCACAATACAGCGAAGTAGACAGTTTTATCCAGTGGTGTAGAAGAATACAGCGAAGAAGATGATCTATGCACAGACATCTTTGCACGGGCATACACACACACCGTACTGCAGCGGGGATTTCAACAAAAACACTTTTACAGTGCCTCGAATCTTTAAGGTGGAGTGTTTTCTTTCTCTCTCTCTCTCTCTCTCCTATTTACTTACACACACACGCACGCACAGCGGGGTGACAGGGGGTCTTTTAAAAACACTTTTACAGCGCCACAAATCTTTAAGGTGGAGTGTTATCTTTCTTCTCATGTTACTTGTACATACTGTCAAGTTAAATCAAACTACAACTATTCTGTATTTCTCACTTGATCAGCTGATCACCAGCGATCCAAACCCATTTAGAGTGCTACGTCACCTCCATAGTCTCGGAAATCCCTCTTAAAAAGAGACAAAACCCCATTTTTTGTAATGGAAACGAACGAGCATTCAAAAGGGTATGCACTGAAACTTTGCCCTGAAAGTTGGCCACTCTAGGGCTAATCGTAACACGCCTATTGATAATGCTTGCATGCTCTTAGGGCGCACTCACACTGTCCTTCCGCACCACGCCCCGGGCTTTTAGGGTACTTTACAGGCGCACATAAAATGACGTGAGAGCCGCCTTGGGCGTCGTGCTCGTGCATGTGCGCACGCTCGTGCTCGTACATGTACAAATGCACTCTACAAAATCCCACCTCTCTCAAATGGGCTGTGGCAACCAACTGGTCATCATCTGTGTTGGGCCATGTGTTTATGCAGTGGTTGTTTTGTAGGTTGTTTTGCAAAGATCTCTACATTGGAAAAACAAAACAACCACTACATAAACGCATGGCCCAACACAGGAGAGCTAACTCCTCAGGCCTGAACTCTGCTGTCCACTTACACCTCAAGGAGAAAGCTCACTCCTTTGATGACAACAATGTCAAGATCTTGGACAGAGAGGACAGATGGTTTGAAAGAGGAGTAAAAGAAGCCATCTATGTTAAAGTAGAGAAACCATCCCTAAACAGAGGAAGGGGGCTGAGACACCACTTATCTCCAATTTACAATGCTGCCCATTCATCCCTTCCCAGGAGATTCAACAATCTAACCTCAAAGAACAACTGTTCACAAAAGGCCTCCTGTGACTCCAATGGCGGCCGTTAAGACTCAATAAAGCACTAACGAAGTTGAATCCAACTTCCTACCAACGACTGCCACTCTAACGACGGCTGTTGGCACTTGGAGCACAAAGGGTTTCAGTGACATCATTGGCCTTGTGAGAGGTTAAATACCGGGATCTCCCCACCAGTTAGTTGGACCAGTCCCAGCCTGGTCAGATGCGTACATGAACTGATGAAGCCTCTTGGATGAGAAGTGAAACGTCTTCCAAGACAAATAACCAAGTCCAGTTGCTGTTGACTGAAATTGCTTTGAGGATTCTCTAACAGCAGTCAAACTGTGAATTTGTTGTGATGTAACATTAATAAACAGGAGATGACTAACTCTGCTCAAACTGATGCTCAGGGCTCCTAGATCACGTGAATAATACCAGGCTATGTCATTTTTTTATTTGTTGTTGCGTCCAATCTTGATACAATAGTGCTATTTTCTGATTGGCTGTTGTGTAACCCCATCCTTTTTTGATTGGCTGGCCGCTGGTATTTGGCCCCTCTTGATCCTGCCAGTTCCACAGTGAGAGTAAAGAGAGCGACACTAGCGACTGGCAGACCTAATAGCTCTCTCTGCAAAAGCGAACGGGGCAGGAAATGGGCAGCGAGCAAAGTGTTAGGGGGTTTTAAATGGGACTTAATGTATCGATCCTTGCAGCCAAAAACACAATACCATCTGTACAAGTATGATCAACAACACCAGTTATAAATTATCTATTTTAAGTCAATCAGTACTGGTAAAATAATCATAGCATTTACATTTTTTGTCAATAATTTATCATCTATCAATCTATCATAATTTATATTAGCAGAATATGGTCTAACTGTAGTGCCAACAGTACAACACAAATGACCCAGACCTTTTAACTTTATCAACATGAAGTGCAAGTGGTAAATTTCCCCTGGGGATGAATAAAGGATTATCTTATTTAATGAACTGAACATTTTAATTAGCTCAGCAGCTTTACAAAATAGTATCTTGACTTTTTAAGCTCAAGTGTTTTACTTAATAAAAAGAAATACATTATTTTAAGTTCAACGTTCTGTCATCTAATATTTTATTCCATTTCAAAAAAGGGAGGTGTGTTTTTTTTTTGGCTCACTCACTCACTCGTCATTGAAATTATATATTTATATTCTTATAAGTCATTTGATGTCTTTAATGTCCAGATCTAAATTTAAGACCGGTTCCTGTTGATATGAGTCACCTGCAGACAGAAGCACCTCATGTTCTCTCTCTTCTCCTCTCTTTTACTCCGCCAGCGATTATTACTCATCTACCAACTGAACACTTGGATGGGCTTGGTGTTTCCAGTTATGCATCGGTTCCGTTTTGTGCTTTTAAAGTGATCTCTCTCACAGCGCGTCAGTGCACAGAGATGAGATGAGATGACACCGCCTGCCTCTACGGCCAAAAATTAACCTACAGTTTTTTACTGCTGTTAAGTTTTTTTTTAAAAAAGGCAAAGTTTTCCGCAAGCAGAATACTTTTATCAAGACACCGTCACTGAAAACAATGGCAACAAGGGTGGAGAAAATGTATTATGACAGAGCGGCAACATTTAGGGCTAATTTGGAACAAAGGCAACAGCTGCGCCTCACCGTTGTGATACACTGAAGCTAACTTAAGATAGGCGATATGTCGAGATTTTAGAAAATATCGATATATTTTAAAACACACAATACGATAAGACGATATCATGTTTTTCGAGATTTATGTTTCGTCAAAATAAACATTTTTACAACGTTTTTTTCATGGAGCCGTCAGTTCGCCAATTTCCCCTCTCCTACTCTTACACAACTTGGCCTTGCCCCGCCTCACTTCCTCTATGAGCGAAAGTCCTAGATGCAGCAGACAGACACAAGCTGGAGCAGCTGTGGAGGAGTTGGTATGGAAATAATGGCTCGATCATATGTATTCAAAGTTTCAGATGAGCAGCAGAATACTGTATTCTGTAGAGTACCACAATGAGGTTGCAACTAAAAAATTGAGCACGACGAATCTCTACCACTAATCCCAACAGCGCCATAAAGTGCAATACGAGAAGTGTGTTAAACTTTGTGCTGCAACCCAGAACTTGAAGCCTTTATTTATTTATATACATACACACAGTATAATATTTACCCTAAATTACATATGTATTTTCAGACTTCACACTCTTTGTTAATAACACACAAAGGGGTACGTGGGTGATGTCGAACCAATGGCTGCCCTTGTTATGGAGGCCGACTGTTCAGGGTTTTTTCTGCATTATAAATTTGGAGGCAGTCGCCTCGCTGAAATTGTCTGCCGCCAAAATCAATGTAGTTTCCCCTCTCGCCACAGAGAGAGAAGTTTTTCAAAAATGTATTAAAAATATTTTGCACGACCACCTGTCACAATCAGAACATAATAAACTTTAAAATGATGGCTACAGGAACTGATACCACCGTATGTTTAAAGAGGGGTGCAGAAGAGGAGTAGTGATACTGATATCAAATACAGCTAAGTTTGATCTTGAGAAAGAAAGCAGGGATAAGGAAGGAGGATATGTCATAGTAAAAGTAAAACTAGAGAATGAACTAGTAACATTAGTAAATATACTGTATATGCACCTCCAGAAAGTGACAAGTACTTTTTTAAATGCCTATTCAATAATATAGCAGAAACACATGGTATTTTGGTTTGCAGGGGAGACCTGAATGTTATGAGACCACAAAATAGATACAACTATTTCCAAAGAGAACAAAATGTATTTGACAAGATTTCAGAATCAGAATCAGAATCAGAATACTTTATCGATCCCCGGGGGGAAATTCTTTCGTTCCAATGCTCCGTGCACAGTAGAAACAAGCCATAAAGATGAATAAAGTAGAAATAAAATAAAGTAAAGATTCAAATAAAATACAATTAAAATAAATCTAAAGTAGCTAATAAATAGCCAATAAAATACAGTACAAATAAATAATAAACAATCAAGTAAACAATCTGAAGTGATTTATAAACATATCTTTGGGGAAGATGGGGATGATTGATGTTTGGAGGGGTCTGCATTATGAATAATGATCTAACAAGGAAGAAGGTAAAAAAAATAAAATAGAAGGTACATAGAGAATCACACCCTCGACCTTGTTTTGGTTTATGGTGTGGAAATTGATGACTTAATAGTCTTTCCACAGAATCCTATTTTATCAGACCATTATTTAATAACTTTTGAATTCATATTACAGGACTACTCACCACTGGGTAAAAGTGTCTACACCAGATGTTTATCTGATAGTGCTATAACTAAATTTAAGGAAGCGATTCCATCTGCATTTACTTTAATGCCTCATCCTAATATTCAAGACTCCTGCACTAACGTTAGTTTCTCTGAAATTGATCACCTTGTTGAAAGTGTTGCAGGCTCTCTAAGAACAACACTTGACTCTGTTGCTCCTTTAAAAAAGAAGATAATAAACAGAGGAAGTTAGCTCCGTGGTATAACTCACAAACCCGTGAATTAAAACAAATATCGCGAAAGTTGGAAAGTAAATGGCGCTCCACTAAACTGGAGGAATCTCACTTAGTTTGGCAAGAAAGTCTTAAAACCTATAGGAAGGACCTCCGTAATGCCAGAGCAGCCTATTACTCATCTTTAATAGAGGAGAATAAGAACAATCCTAGATTTCTTTTTAGCACTGTAGCCAGGCTGACAGAGAGCCACAGCTCTATTGAGCCATGTATTCCTATAACCCTCAGTAGTAACGACTTCATGACCTTCTTTAATGACAAAATTATAACTATTAGAGACAAAATCAACTCGCTTGGCACTATTTGTTCATCAAACCCAGGAACCTTACAAACTGTACGACCTGAAATATTCTTGGACTGCTTTTCTACAGTCGACCTTAACAAATTAACCTCTACTATTTCAGCATCAAAACCTTCTAGTTGTCTTCTAGACTCTATTCCAACTAGGTTACTTAAAGAAGTGTTACCTTTAATTAGCACTCCTGTATTAGATATGATTAACATGTCTTTGTCAGCAGGTTATGTACCACAGTCTTTTAAAGTAGCTGTAATTAAACCTCTTCTTAAAAAGCCCAGTCTTGATCCTGAGGTACTAGCCAACTATAGACCTATATCTAACCTTCCTTTTCTCTCTAAGATCCTCGAGAAATTAGTTGCCAATCAGTTGTGTGACTTTTTACATAATAATGAGTTATTTGAGGATTTCCAGTCAGGATTTAGAGCAAATCATAGCACTGAGACAGCACTGGTGAAAATTACTAACGACCTTCTAATAGCTTCAGACAAAGGACTTGTCTCTGTACTTGTCTTACTAGATCTTAGTGCTGCCTTCGACACTATTGACCATCACATCCTGCTACACAGACCAGAGCATCTGATCGGCATTAAAGGAACCGCACTGAGCTGGTTTAAGTCATATTTATCAGATAGATCTCAGTTTGTACATGTTAATGACAAATCCTCCATGCACACTAAAGTTAGTCACGGAGTCCCACAGGGTTCTGTCCTTGGACCGATTCTTTTCACCTTATATATGCTTCCCTTAGGAATTATTATAAGGAAGCACTCCATAAATTTTCATTGTTATGCTGATGATACACAATTATATTTGTCGATCAAACCAGAAGAAACCCATCAGTTAGATAAACTTCAAATGTGCATTAAGGTCAAATGTGCATTAAGGAAATAAAAAGCTGGATGACCTGCAATTTTCTGATGTTAAACTCAGACAAAACTGAAATTATTGTACTTGGCCCCAAAGGCCTCCGAAATTCAATAGCTAAAGATATTGTTACTCTGGATGATGTAGTGTTGTCCTCCAGCACCACAGTAAGGAATCTGGGTGTTATTTTTGATCAGGATATGTCCTTCGATTCTCACATAAAACTAACAACAAGGACTGCATATTTTCACCTGCGTAATATTGCAAAAATTAGGAACATTGTGTCTCAGAAAGATGCAGAGAAACTTGTTCATGCATTTGTTACTTCTAGGCTGGACTATTGCAATTCCTTATTATCAGGCTGCTCCAATAAGTCTGTTAAGAGTCTCCAGTTGGTCCAAAATGCTGCAGCTCGTGTACTAACTAAAACAAATAGAAGAGAACATATTTCTCCTGTATTAGCTTCTCTGCACTGGCTACCTGTAAAATCTAGAATAGAATTTAAAATCCTTCTCCTTACGTACAAAGCTCTTATTGGTCAGGCTCCGTCGTATCTTAAAGAGCTCATAGTACCGTATCACCCAACTAGATCTCTGCGCTCTGAGAATGCAGGGCTACTCGTCGTTCCTAGAGTCTCCAAAAGTAGAATGGGAGGCAGAGCCTTCAGCTACCAAGCTCCTCTCCTGTGGAACAAACTCCCAAATGTTATTCGGGAGGCAGACACTGTCCCCTTATTTAAAAGTAAACTTAAAACTTTCCTTTTTGATAAAGCTTACAGCTAGGGCTTACGATAAGACTTTATTCTGCTTAATGATGCTGCTATAGGCCTAGTCTGCCGGGGGATAATACTTTTCCTGATACTCTGAGCTTCTCTCCTCTCTGTCTGAATCATTCATGTCCCATCAATGCATGTTATTGATTCAGCTTCTTCCCCGGAGCTGTTTGTGCTTTGTCGTCTCGCAGGTCTCTGCTGATCGTGGTGGTGCTTGCTGCCGTGGTCCTACATGACACTTCCTGCTGCTATTGTCACTGTTACTCATATATACTATCACTAGTTTAATAAACTATAAAATTTGTAGCTGTATTGTAGCTGCTATTGCCACTACTCATCATTGATCATGTTTGCCACCATAATTATTATCATTTTCATATTCTGTCACCTTAGCTGTGCTTGTTTCTACTATTCTGTTGTATTAACTGCCTTAACATATACGTCATATTCACATTACTATAAATATTATAGTTACTGTTAGGCTTTGCTTGCATCTCTGGAAGTGTGTCTGTCTGTCTCTCCCTGTCCATCTGTGTGTCTTTTCTCTCTTTCTCTCTCCTTTTCTTCCTCCCCAACCGGTCAAGACAGATGGCCGTCCTCCACAGAGCTGGGTCTGTCTGACGTTCCTGCCTGTTATAGGGAAGGTTTTCGTTGCCACTGTACTCTACAGAGAAATTGTTGGGTCTATGTAAATCATAAATAAGTCATTGAGTGTGGTCTTTACCTACTCTGTAAAGTGTCCTGAGATAACTTTTGTTATGATTTGACACTATAAATAAAATTGAATTGGATTGAATTGAATTGAATTGAATTGAATAGAGGAAAAAGAACAATGGCGCAGTAAACCCTACAATTTTTTTGTGATGCCATGACGGCGGTCATTAGAGGAAAACTGATCAAAAATAATTAAAGTGGAAGCCTATAGAATACATACTGAGAAGGTAAGGGAATTGGAACAGGCATACCTAAACACTAATGATCCCAAGACAAGTCAACAAATTAAAGAAACAAAAATAAATTACATACTATTGGATGAAATTGAAAAAAATATATATTTTAAGTTGGGCTTCCATGAAGTAGGCTCAAAGGCAACTAAAATATTGGCAAAGCGTATACAAAAAACAACAAGCAATTAGTAATATATACAAAATGAACGATCTCCATACAGGTGAGACAGTATCTACCCCAGATGGTATTGAAAATATTTTCTGAAGATATTACCAAGATTTGTATACACAACCAGCATCTGTAGAAGAAAATGAAATGATTGCATTCCTGGAGTTGTTAGACCCTGAATTGTATGTACACAAAATGATAAATAAACGGCTGAGATTACAGTGGAGGAGGTAAAAGATGCAATAAATAAATTAAAAAAAACAATCAATCACCGGGGAGCTCTGGATACCCAGCAGAGTGTTATAGGATGTTTGCAGAAAAGCTGTCCGCACTGCTCCTTGCCTCTTTCAATTGGACAATCCAAAACAAAAAACTTCCCCCATCGTAGGCTGAGGCAATTATTACAGTCATTACGAAACTAGGAAAGGACAAAGAACACTGTGCGAGCTATAGACAAATCTCTATATTAAATGTTGACTATAACATATGTAGGTGCAACCAGCATCCCAAAGATGATTGTTCATTTCTGGATTAACGTGAACTTTCAGTTTGATTATGAGAAGGCCTCAGTCTGCTCAGACAATGGTGAAAGACTAGGCCCGAAAGCCTGGGAGCCTTTTGTCCCTGAGTACATGGTCACAGCTCTCCCCCACAGGTCACACCCAGGTGTGAATTCTCCAAAGGACCCCAGAACTGTTGGTTCATTGGCTGACCTGACCTCTGGTGATGACATCATCAGTGTCTGAGATATAAGGCAGCTACTAGCCTACATGTTTAATTTTATCCATGTTAACAGCACTTTTATTATAGAAGTCACTGAGGGTACACTTCCTGCTCTTTCTCTTGGATTCTCTCTCTTGGCCTCTCTTCCTTCGAATCTCCACACTCAACTCGACGCTCTCCTGCTGGATCCAGGGACCAGCTGCCCGCTGTCCCTCGGCCCTGAAAATGGCCTGTATGGTGTAGGATCACCAGCAAAGGTTAACCAACCGGTTATCAACTCAACTGAGCAGAACAAAGGGTGATCTGAGTCCTCTTTTGTCTAAGAGCAACAACCAAGACAAGAACCTTTCTTCAACCAACTTCTTCACAAGGACCAGCCACTGGCATCAAGTAATGCAACTTATCTTTCCCATCTCATGGACTGGTAACTAATCACCAACCAGCTGGCTTTTGTGTGACTTACATGTTCACACCTTCTCTGCAGGGGTCCAAGCCCACACCTTTCCTCCCTCTCTCTTTGTCTTATTCTCACACACACACACACACGCACACGCACTTGCTGTTAGCTTTAGTTAGTTTATTGTGTTTTGTTTGTTGCATTTATTAATTTGTTAATAAATGTTTGTGTTTACCATATGTCTGTTTATGTAATATTACACAAAGATGAATAAGCCAGCCTCTACTAAGTAAAAACTTTTAAATCCTGCATCTGATTAAACAATAACATTTATCAGTGTTCAACCCTTAATTAGTAGTTTAATATATTTAATGATTAATATATTAGTTGTCACTCTGTCTATGACGGTGGTGCCCCGAGGAACTCTGGTTTAACCAGAGTCATTTTATTAACGATAGGTTTATTGAGAATACTCAATCTCATAATCTGAACGTGAGTCAAGGCCTTACATTTAATTGGTTCTCCGTGTGAAGTTTGAATAAATTAAAGGTATACATTTTTATTAATTTTTCTTTATTAATTTTCTTTATCATATATTTCATTTGATAGTCACACTTTTGATTCCAATTAATCCTAAAATACCTACACATATATACAACAATTATCTCTAAAAGATTAAACTCCTTTATAACAGAAATAATAGAGGAAGATCAAACTGGATTTATAGGAGGACGTCAGACGCATGATAACATTAAAAGAACACTACACGTAGTTGAGCAAGAATGAAAATACAAAGAGTATTTAGTGTTTCCCCTACCATTATATTTAAATATGGGCCCCCCCAACTGCAAGTAAATTTTATTTAATTGTATTTTCTGAATAGCTTCAGATCCCAACAGGAGTCATTGAAGGATCCCTTTCCTATGGAACAGCTCTATACAACGTCCTTTTAGTAAAAAAACTTATTTGCCTCATGTAATTTATCTTATTTACACATCGGCATGTTAATTCTGTCTCTACATGGTCCCGTGTTTCCAATTCTCAGAAAACTCCGACGGCGTTTGAGATTCACTTGTTCAAAGATCGTTTGTTAAATGATCATGATAAAAACCATGATTGTTAATTTTTCTTTAATCTTTCTTTAATTTTTTTGTCATTGCCGCCCCTCCAACGCTGTAAACCTGGGGGAAAACACTGGCATTGTATTAGTATGTATCGATGCAGAAAAAGCTTTGGTTGTGTCAATTGGAAATTTTTATATAAAGTATTGGAGAGATTTGGATTCAGCAATAAATCAATACAGTGCATCTATTTGCTCTTTTTATAGAGCTGCTTGCGAAGGCTATTAGACAGGACAAAGAGATCAAAGGAGTGGTGTTCAATGGCGTAGAGCAAGAAATAGGACTTTTTGCAGATGACGTCAGAACCTACCTCGAAAGCCCGAATAAATCATTACCTCTGTTAATGAAACTTTTGGAAGCATGTGGACTACTATCAGGATATAAAAACAAATGTCGCAAAGACACAGATATTGGTGCTCAACTATAGTACGCCAAAAGAGATCCAAGAATTACTTAACTTTAACTGGAAACTAAAGAGAATTGAATATTTGAGGATCATAATCACAAAAAGATTAACTAAATTATATAAATCCAACTACGGCAAGATAAACCAGGAAATACAAAAATATATTGAAAGATGGTCCACATTAACACTAGATGTCAGCTCGCGAATTCAGATAATCAGGATGAATGTTTTGCCATGGCTTTTGTACCTGTTCCAATCTCTACCAGTAGATGTCCCAAAAGCTCAATTTATGAGCTGGAATAGAATAATATCAAGGTTTGTTTGGTTTGGTAAAAAAGCCTAGAGTAAGACTGGAGACTCTCCAACTGCCAAAAGAAGAAGGAGGGATGGGACTTTCAATCTTTATAGCATATCACCATGCGGCCCAGTTGAGGTACATTGTGGGTTGGTGAAAACCAGATTACACTGCAAAGTGGAAAGCGATGGAAAAACTACTTGGCGAATACCCAGTACGGAGTATTATAGGAGACAAAGAAACATACAAGGATTAAAAAAAAAAGTATGAGATTCAGAAAGACATCAATTCATTAAAATGGGTAGCATATGATGGCAAATTCAAACCAGCTACGATAAGGGATTTAAACGGTGGACAACCAAAGGAATCACAGCATTGTGTGTGCTATTTCCCCAATTTCTGAAATACATGAATTCCCCCCCATAGCAATACCCTAAATTATTCAGAGTTGAACAAATGTGTTTTCAGACTTCACATTCTTTGTGAGAAACACACAAAAGGCTAAGTGGGTGACGTCGGACCAATGGCTGCTCTTGTTATGGAGGCGGACTGGTCAGGGTTTTCTCTGCATTCTAAATTTGGAGGCGTTTGCCTCGCTCAAATTGTCAAAATCAATATACTTCTATGGAAGCTTAGTGGCGATGTTTTCAACTCAGACCAGCAGAAGGGGTGCGTTCGATGTCCACGCCTCGACGCAAAATGACGTTGACGCGCTGCTTTATCCTCAAAGCAATTTCAGTCAAAAGCAAGTGGACTTGGTTATTTGTCCAGGAAGACATTTCCCCTCTCATCCAAGAGGCTTCATCAGTTCATGTACGCATCTGACCAGGCTGGGACTGGTCCAACTAACGGGTGTTGAGATCCAGGTATTTAACCTCTCACAAGGCTGATGATGTCACTGGAACCCTTTGTGCTCCAAGTGCCAACGGCCGTAGTTAGAGTGGCAGTCTTTGGTGGGAAGTTGGTTTCTTCTATTAGTGCTCTATTGAGTCTTAACCAAAGTCGTTGGAGTCAGAGGAGGCCATTTGTGAACAGTTTTTCTTTCAGGTTAGATTGTTGAATCTCCTGGGAAGGGATGAATGGGCCGCATTGTAAATTGAAGATAAGTGGTGTCTCAGACCTCCTCCTCTGTTTAGAGATGGGTTCTCTACTTTTGCATAGATGGCTTCTTTTACTCCTTTTTCAAACCATCTGTCCTCTATGTCCAAGATTTGGACATTGTTGTCATCAAAGGAGTGGGCCCTTTCCTTGAGATGTAAGTGGACAGCGGAGTCCAGGCCTGAGGAGTTAGCTCTCCTGTGTTGGGCCATGCGTTTATGCAGTGGTTGTTTTATTTCTCAAATGTAGAGATCTTTGCATTCTTTGTTGCATTGAACAGCATAAACCAGATTGCTTTTGTGGGTGTGTGGTGTTCTGTCCTTGGGATATACTAGTCTTTGTCTGAGTGTGTTATTGGGTTTGAAATACACAGGGATGCAGTGTTTGTTGAAGATCCTCCTGAGTTTCTCTGATACCCCAATGTGGTTCCTCTAGTTTTCTTTTTCTTTCTCAACCACTTTGGTTTTCTTTCTGGAAGCAGCTGCCATTCTCACAAAGGTCCAGCTGAGGTAGCCACAAGTTGTGAGGGCGCCTCTCAGGTGCTTGCGTTCTTCCCCTTGGGCCTGTGAGCTGGTGGGTACGTTATCAGCTCTATGTTGCAGTGTTCCGATAACTCTTAGCTTGTGTTCCAGGGGGTGGTGAGAGTAGATATTGAACAGAACAGTAGATATTGATCTGTGTGAGTGACTTTTCTGTATACCCCAATGTGGAGGCTCCTGTCATTCTCAATATGGACGTCACAGTCTAAGAAAGGCAAACTATTGTCCTTGACTTCTTCTCTGTTGAACTTGATGTTTCCGTCCACAGAGTTTATATGTTTCATGGAGGCTTTGGCCACAGTAAAAGAGTGGCTCACGCAGGACAACTCCTTACACAACTGAACAAATCTAAAAACAGACCACATTTGCCAACTTCTGGATTTGTGCCTGAACACCACATAGTTCCAGTTTAATGGCAATTTTTACAGACAGAAACACTGCTGTGCCATTGGTTCAGCAGTATCCCCTATTGTGGCAAATCTATTCATGGAGGAGGTAGAGGACAAGGCTTTGAACTCCTACAAAGGACTAACCCCGAGCCATTGGTTCAGATATGTGGACGACACATGGGTTAAAATCAAATCCAAAGAGGTGCAAACTTTTACTGAACATATAAACTCTGTGGACAGAAACATCAAGTTCATCAGAGAAGAAGTCAAGGACAATAGTTTGCCTTTCTTAGACTGTGACGTCCGTATGGAGAATGACAGGAGCCTCCACTTTGGGGTATACAGAAAACCCACTCAAACCGATCAATATCTACTGTTTGAATCTTACCACCCCCTGGAACACAAGCTTGGAGTTATCAGAACACTGCAACATACAGCTTATAACGTACCCACCAGCTTACAGGCCCAAGGGGAAGAATGCAAGCACAAGAGAGGCGCCCTCACAACTTGTGGCTACCCCAGCTGGACCTTTGTGAAAACGGCAGCTGCTTCAAGAAAGAAAACCAAAGTTGTTGAGAAAGAAAAAGAAAACAAGAGAAACAACATAGTCATTCCGTATGTGGCTAGGGTATCAGAGAAACTCAGGAGGATCTTCAACAAACAATGCATCCCTATGTATTTCAAATCCAGTAACACACTCAGACAGAGACTAGTACATCCCAAGGAAAGAACACCACACACCCACAAAAGCAATCTGGTTTATGCTGTCTAATACAACAAAGAATGCAAAGATCTCTACATTGGAGAAAGAAAACAACCACTGCATAAACGCATGGCCCAACACAGGAGAGCTAACTCCTCAGGCCTGGACTCTGCTGTCCACTTACATCTCAAGGAGAAAGCCTACTCCTTTGATGACAACAATGTCCAATGACAGAGAGGACAGATGGTTTGAAAGAGGAGTAAAAGAAGCCATCTATGCAAAAGTAGAGAAACCATGGCTAAACGGAGGAGGAGGTCTGAGACACCACTTCTCCCTAATTTACATTGCATAAATGGAGATAAGTGGTGAAGGGAGATTCCCAGGCAATTCAACAATCTAACCTCAAAGAACAACGTTTCCCAAATGACCTCCTGTGACTCCAACTACTGTCGTTAAGACTCAATAGAGCACTAACGAAGTAGAAAACCTACTTCCCACCAACGACTGCCACTCTAATGGCGGTCGCTGGCACTTGGAGCACATCATCAGCCTTGTGATCTCCACACCAGGTAGTTGGACCAGTCCCAGCCTGGTCAGATGCGTATATGAACTGATGAAGCCTCTTGGATGAGAGGTGAAAGGCTTTCCTAGACAAATAACCAAGTCCAGTTGCTTTTGATTGAAATTGCTTTGAGGAGTGTTATAGCGGTATTGTGAAGTTTAATTAATAGCATATATTCATCTGAGAACTGTTGACATCTGTGTTACAGACCCTGGATGTGTGCACTGAACTGTCTATGACAATAAAGTTGTGAATCTCAATCTATTTATTTTAATTGTATTTTAAATAAATCTATAGGCTCATTGTTTTTTCACAGCATCCCCTGTTCAAAATTACTTCCAGCGGCCCTGCCGGTATGTGGAGATTGACCAAAGAAAACGTGTAACAGTCATAAAGGTAAGTCACAGATATTATTTTCTGACATAATCCCTTTTGGATTATGCAAACCAGTGCGAAACTTCTGGGTTTTGACGTCAGCCCTGGCACACTAACTGCTCACAAATAATAAGGGTGGAAATAATAATAATGTAACGGACTGTAGTGACTGTTGATGTTCTGTTAAAATGTGAGTGTCACTGTAAATCACTGAATTGTCCCATAGGTCAGTGAAGTTACATGTTTACATGATACTTGTTTTTGAGATGCTGTAAACCTGTAGTTGGTTGAGAGAAGAAGGGGGTGGCTGTGAAATAGTGGGAGGTTGTGGGACAGTAATAAGCTAGGAGCTAGTGTGTAAAGAGGGTTTTAAGGTTGTTCCGTTTTGCCCACAGTAGCCAGTGTTCAGTCAGAAATAAAGCTGCAACAAACTGAATAAAGACTCACCTCTGATCACTGAGGGACGCTACAATAATAATGTAAACAGAGAGTGATATTTTGTAGGGAACTGTTTTGGTTCTTGGGCTGTGGGTGACAGAGTTGTATGAATGAGAAAGGTGGACGTGGTTTTGTGCAAATAACGTTAGTTCAGTATTCAGTGGCTGCACGTATTTCTTGACAAGCACGCACATTTCGGCTCTTGTGCACGCGCAGGCACAAATTTTTTGCTCCCCTGCTTCAGCCCAAATTCTGGCCAGACAAAACCCTGTGTATGGACTTATATTATATTATATTATATATTTATTCGACTATTTGGATATTCGTTCGTCGTTGGGTATTCGGTTTCCAATTTTGGTATTCAGATATTGTTTTGCTTTTTTAATAACATTCAGCTTATACACAAAATGTCTGACAGACAGAGCATAGAATCAGAAGAAAAACTTTCTTTTCGAGTGGAAGGGGACTTGTTAATAAGACTTAGTATGTCAGAAATGTGCTGGTGGTTGGCATATTGTCTACTACTACTTTAACAGTTTTACAATGAGCATTTTTTTAGATTAATTTCTTTGAAAAACTGGTTCAAAAATGAACGTTTTTCCACCGACTATTTAAAGACGTTGATTGAGCCCTCATACATAGACGATATTTCACTAGGATTCACAAGACTGGCTTTCAACTTAGAAGTTTGGATGAAGTTTATTAGTTAGGCTTAAAAATGATGATAGGATATTATTTGCACAACCTAATATTTTCTATGAACTTTTAGATACGTCATATACAACCTACTGCTACAACATAACTTCCCCTCATGTTTTCCCCTCTTTGTTTAAATCTAATTAACATTAGAGAACAAAAACTTTAATGGGCAGTTCGGTTTTTTTGCAGAATGAATGTAACACCTTCATGATCAGCAGGGTATGTAAGCACAGCCTTTATGGCAACAATCAATACTGATAAGCACTGGTTGCTACTGGTCTATGAGCAAAGTAACACTTCAATCAAAGTCTGAAGTTCTCACCAGATGTCTTTTCATGAAGAGGTTAATATGAATATCTGATAACACTACAGTTGAGGTAGACTTATGAAAGGATTTTCTCAGAAATGAGAAACAATCACATTTAACAATCCATAAAAAAGAACTGCAAACTGTCAATCTGCAATTGCCAGAGTTATCCACATCACAGAGCCAGCAAGGAATCCACAACAGACCACAGACCACAATTGGAAAATACTGTGTTCCACACAAAAACACAACCTGTAAGGATTCATGCTGAGGAGTATGATTAATTAGATTAACTAGGGCAACTATTCCTCCTGCTGGAGGCGTCCTGGAACTCTCCTCGCGGTTCTCCTTGAGCCGAAGTTAAGAATACCCTGCTGGAAATCACACAGCAAATGGCAATGGTTGTGTCTGGTGCTAAATGTCACCAAAGCCAAATATCATGATCCTCTTTTGACAATCATGGCAGAGATTGCAGAAACAGAGAGGTCGACACATTCTCAATGCCACTGTGTCACGATATTTTATAATCAAACGCGCTTGCGGTTTCGAAACAGCGCAGGTCTCTGGGTTGAAATCACACGTTACTGTGTTATTTGAAGAGATATGCGATGATGACACGGGTGTTATCGCAGCAGGGTGGATGCTGTCGAAGAAACCGTGTACACCACATACCCACCACCAAGGCCTGTTTACATATATAGTCTAATAGCATTGGCTAGCATTGTTCACTCACTCACGTTTAGTTAACATTTAACAAGACTACGTGCACCTACCTATGTACGAGCTTCCTTTGAACCCCGGTAACTGCTGACAACAGTTAAAGCCAGTGTGATACACTGGGGCAGTTTCCCTACATTTGATCCATAACAGCATTTAGTTCCGTTAGTTAACTCATGTTAGCATACAGCTGCTAGCTAACGAACGCTAACTGACAAGACCTGGCCAGCGAGCTAACGTCCCTCCTCCTGCTCTAGAAAGCCACACTAACATGACCGCAGCACTGGGAAAATATCGACGCTATCCATCATGGATAGAAACCCAGCAACGTCACCTCGATGCAATATCAATAACCCGTAGGCTTGTTTTCATTGTATACTTACTGTATGTCCGATGTGACTGCTCTGTCCATTGAAAGCCGCCGGTAATATGTAATAGCAACCCACAGAACTGTGACATAAACGATTTTCGATCGGTGACCCAGTTTCTCTTCACCGTCATGCCTGTCGGACCACTAACCTAGTTTTTCGACCAATGGCGTGTGTGCTACCGCCGTAGGTGCCCCTCTGGCCAATCAGACAAAGGTTCAGGCTGGGAAACTATGATTGGCGTGCTAGTTGACCAATGACAACCAGTGTCGAACGGAATGCGGAGGTGTGTGTGTGTGTGTGTGTGTGTGTGTGTGTGTGTGTGTGTGTGTGTGTGTGTGTGTGTGTGTGTGTGTGTGTGTGTGTGTGTGTGTGTGTGTGTGTGTGTGTGTGTGTGTGTGTGTGTGTGTGTGTGTGTGTGTGTGTGAGTGAGTGAGTGAGTGAGTGAGTGAGTGAGTGAGTGAGTGAGTGAGTGAGTGAGTGAGTGAGTGTGAGCCTTGGATGTCCAGAACACTGCTAATAGGCTACAGCAATGTTCGTTGCTGCTGTTCCTATTGTGTCATACTACCTCAAGGTGTTGTCTTAGTTTAGTGTTCCCTGTCAAGAAGTAAATCAGTACTGAACACTGCTGAACACGCTTCTCGTGTGCCTCTTCTACCATTTCCTGTAATTTCATAATACACTTATTAAATGGTACTAAGCAAAGTTTATTCCAAATACTTACAGTGGAGATCAAAGTTAGAGAGCAAAGTATTCATTCTTGATTTATTATGAAATAGCTTTTTTTTATTGTTTATAATTTGATAGAATGTCCCTTGTGGCTATACCACTGCTGTACTAGCATGTTGTTTTGTTTTTTTAAATAACCAAGGCACTTCAACAGAAACCTTAATTTTTGTGAGAAAAAAACAGTGATCAAAATTTGAGAACACTTCCAGATCCCTCCCAGTTATTGGTGACAGTTGACTTCATTGTTTGACACACCCTATTTATCTGCAGCTCTCCTGGTTACTTTGCAAAATGGCAAGCTGCTCTAAGGTGACTGAAACCCGGAGTTAGCAGTATGGGTGCAGATACGGAAGGGAGGGGGGCCTATCTCCCCCATTTTCTGAAATACAGGAACTTTTTAGAAAAGTTTGGTTTCAGCAGTGTTGTCTGGACAAGAAAACAGGAAAACCGAAATTTCTTGTCAACACTGTTTAACGGCACACTGTGCGACGGTAAACAGTCAGTTGTTTCGTTGGAGATGTGTGGAGCGTTCTACACGTGACCAGCTGACGGAGCTGCTGTTATGGAAGACCGAGCCAAAATACTGGTGCCAACTTATCAGCACTTTGTGTGTGTCTCATACAACAGCTACCACATTTTCCTGAATTTTGCTGATTTTAAATTCCCGAGTGACAGTGAGAAGTAACTCAACTTCGCTGTCAGTCCACACAAAGGAATCTGCCCGGCTTCGCTTCACCATTGTTGTTTTTCTGGTACGAATTTTTCCAGCCTTGCGATTGGCTAAAATGGCCTTCCTGTGAGGAATGCTATCTCCACCTACTGCTTTGGAATGTGCATCACATTGTTTGAGGAGGATTTTGCAATTTCATGTGGACAGAGATATTTTTTTATCACACAGGTGGTGTGGACGACCATAAGAGTTGGGTTAAAATACACGTTTGTGTGGACTAGGCCAGAATAGTGCTTGAACCTTCCGCCTGGCAAGCGAGATAGTGCACGTACTGCTTAACCATCCTGCGCCAGTGTGTGCAGCTGATATCCAGAGTGTTTTAGTAAACAGACCTTTGTTGCAAAGTCTCCCAAATAAAAACAGCATATAGCCTATATAAAAATATGATGTTTCAATCCTCTGTTTTCATGTGTGCAGTGTTTCCCTGGACAGACAACGAGCAAGCAGCGAGTGAACTGCTTAACACGATCTTGTGCCAACGTGTGCAGCTGGTAATCAAAGTGTTTTAGCAGACAGACGTTTGCTGAAAAGTCAGAGACGTTAACACTAGTAGTGTGATAAAAAGTACCAGAGTGCCCAGTGTCCACTTGCCGTTTTGGGGCGCACTTACACTTGGCTTGTAATGTATTGTTTTGTGTTTGTGTTTGACGTTAGGCTTCAGTAGCTGCCTACCAGTGTTTCCTTCACTGTACCCTATAGTTCTGTGTGTGTATGCACGCCTAGCAGCAGTAAATATACACAAAGTGAGTACATATTCATATTCACATTACTATAAATATTATAGTTACTGTTAGGCTTTGCTTGCATCTCTGGAAGTGTGTCTGTCTGTCTCTCCCTGTCCATCTGTGTGTCTTTTCTCTCTTTCTCTCTCCTTTTCTTCCTCCCCAACCGGTCAAGACAGATGGCCGTCCTCCACAGAGCTGGGTCTGTCTGACGTTCCTGCCTGTTATAGGGAAGGTTTTCGTTGCCACTGTACTCTACAGAGGAATTGTTGGGTCTATGTAAATCATAAATAAGTCATTGAGTGTGGTCTTTACCTACTCTGTAAAGTGTCCTGAGATAACTTTTGTTATGATTTGACACTATAAATAAAATTGAATTGAATTGAAATTGAATAACATGGCCCAGAGGATTCGTGCCGTGCTTTAGCGTGATCTCCCTCTTCCCCCTCGACTGCTTGTTGCTTATACGTCATCACCCTTTGAATATTTAGTTTTGTCTGACTGTTTTTGAAAGTATCATCAGACCAAATCTGCAGTAAACACTCCACCTCCACATCAGACAACCGCAATCCATCTTTTTCAATGTTCAGCTTGTGGAAAAGATGCATATAAACAGACATCAGGACCACTGTCAATGCTCGCACTCGTACACGTGTGCATGCTCGTGCTCGTACATGTGCATACACGTTAGTTTGTAGAATTTTTGATAATTTCACGTTTCAAGACCCCTAAAGTCACTACAATAGTAATATTTGGCTCGTTTGACGAATACACCACCTAAATATGCCAACGCATTCAACCAGACAGACTGTAAAAGACCAGGGGGCGAAGGCTACTGAGTTCAAAGCCCTCTTCATCAATCTCAAAGCCTCCATTTTAACGCTTGAAGCAAAGCTGGACCACATCCACACCACAGTGTCCGACCACGCTCAGAAGATAGGCTCCCTCGACGTAAATACAAATCTACATACAAAATGAGCGTCTGCTAACGCTGGAGGCCCCCTGTGCCACGCTAACAGAGAGTGTGGGGATTTTTAAACTTGAAGTGTTGATTTTTTACACAATATTATTGAAGTTTTGTTATTACTTACTGTGTAGATATCAAAGTTAAATAAGAATGATTTAGCATGCTTTCACAATATTATCAGTTTAACATGGATGCCATTTAAAGGATGTTGCAGATATGTTCCAGTTTAAAACTAGGTGTAATAAAATGGGGAGGGGAGGGGGGGCAGCCCCCCATAAGGCTGGATTCTTCAGAGTAGGGAGTGTTCTTTCTACAGGAGCTGGTGGATCATTGGAGGATCTGTGTGATCAGGGGGCAGAGGATTCAACTCGTGAACGAATGGGAGCCAGTCTGGGAGTGATGGAACCAGGAACCAGGAACTGCCTTAGCAACATTCTGAGCCAATCACAACAGCTCAATGACTTTATTGCGCTATAAATTCTTTGTGAAGGAGGAGCTTAGTGCTCTTTCTGCCTCGGTGGTCACACCAACAGCTTGGTTGAAAGCCAAGATGCCTGTGACTGACCTGAGAGAGTGTCCCTGGCCAGGCTGAAGATTCTTTGCTGTTGTTTTTTTATAATAAACATTTTAAACTTTAAGAAGTACTCGGCCTTTCCTTGAGTAAGAACACAACAAGAGCAACGATAAGCTGCTGGCTAAAGTCAGCGAACTGGAGTCCCACAGCAGGCGTAGTAATATCCGTGTGATTGGACTACCTGAAGCAGTTCTTCGCGGAGCTGCTCATGGAGGTTTTCAGCAAAGGCTTCCTGGAATCATCACCGGAATGTGACAGGACTCACCGCACGAGAAACCGAAGCCAGGGCAGAGACACCACGGCCAGTCATTATCAGGCTGCACAGATACCAGGTGAAGGAGAAAATCATAGCCAAGGCCTGCGCCAGGAGAGGCAAGCTACAGTACAGACTCCCCTATCGCCATATACAATATACATATACCAAGAGGTGTTTGCCAGGCTTGTCACCACTTTGAAGGATGGAGGGAGGAAAAGGCTCTACTCGGTCACCGAGGCTAATGCCTTCATCACATCCACTGTCAAGTTATAACTGTGACTAGGTGCCGTGCTGACTGTATAGCTGTGCTCTAACGGTTTATTTTTAGACCGCTGCATTAATAGTTAAAGTCCTGACAGGCTGCTATGATTCTGTCTGTTAATAAGTTTGAACAGAAATAGCTAAATGGACATTTTAACACACTGTGGACATGTTTTCTTGAGATCCAGTGTTTTCTGATATTTTTTGAATTTTTTTTTCATCCTTCTTTCTGTGTCTGCTCACACTATTATTTGAATTCAGATAATCTTTAATCGGCCTCTGTGCCAAGAACTGGAAGCTCGTTCACATGTGGATTTCAGTTTGTTATGAACTTTCTGGAATCACCGGAGTGTGACAGGGCTCACCTCACACTAGCTGAGAAACCGAGGCCAGGACAGAGACCAAGGGCAGTCATCATCAGGCTGCACAGGTACCAGGTGAAGGAGAAAATCATACGTGAAGCCCGCACCAGGAGAGGCCAGCTACAATACAGAGGGTTTCCCATCGCCATCTAAGAGGACCACGCTCCGGAGGTGGTGGAGCAGTGCCTGAAATACAGAGAGGTGATGTCGGAGCTTTACAACCTGGGCTTCAGACCCGCGCTGTTGTTCCCTGCGAGGCTGGTCATCACGATGAAGGATGGAGGTAGGAAAAGGCTCTCCACGGTCACCGAGGCATAAGCCCTCATAACATCCAGCCCTACAGAGGTGCCCTGATGACCGCGGAAAGCTGTTGATTTCACCGTAGAAGAGCCTCTGTCATGTTGTCTGGATAACCGTGAGTTGGTGTGGTGCTGACTGTGTCGCTGTGCTATAACAGCCCCGCACTGACCGGAGCTTATATATTTTTTTACATTATTTTTACACCGCCTCGTTTACCCTTAAAGTCCTGACAGGCTGCCGATTTCTGTCTGTTAAAGTTTTGAACAGAAATCATAAGAGGACATTTTAACTCACTGTGGACATGTTGACTCGAGGTCTGGTGTTCTATGATGCTTTTTTAATTCCCGTTTCTTCATCCTGTTTCTGTGCCTGCTCACACTGTTATGTGAATTCAGTTTGTCTTTGGTTGGCCTTCGTGCCAAGCACTGAAAGCTCGTCTGCATGTGTATTTTAGTTCGATATTATATATTTCTTTCACAGCTTTATTTTTATTTTATTTAAACTTTTTATCAACCACCGCCACAGTGTTATCTGAAGTATTCTTGTTCTCTGTTTGGTCAAAGGCCTTTACTGAAGCCTGACACTTTTTATAGTCTGATGTGCAGAGGTGACCTGTATCGATACAGCGTACATTCTAACGCAGGGTGGAGGGTTTTATAAATGCATCCTATTCATCTGAGCTGAGGTAGAAAAATACCCTCATGGCCGAGTAGCATCCAGCTGCAGCCCCGGAGCACAAGCCCCTGGCTTGATAATAGTATAATAGTATAATACCAGAAAGTACGCGGGAATTTGAGGATACTTGCTGTCACTGTTTGGAAAATGATGAAGACGTTTAAAAACAACGTAAGCTTTGCTATGTTGATAATGTTGCTAACTACGAGCTAACTAGCAGCTTTTGTTGCAAAGCCACTGGGCTCTCAAGTCTCACGCATTTGGCGTGTGAAACACGCATTCCCACCCGTTCACACGCCACACATTGCATTTCTCCCCCATTTAAATTACCACGGTGATGTCCATCAAGTTTCACCGCTTTAACAGTGGAACAGGTAGGAACCAATGAGTTCCCCCCCCCCCCACAGTCTATGGTTCCCCCGAGAGTTCAGAAGCTTGGTGCCACGCGCAAGCCAATCAAGTAAAGTATATCTGCGGAACAGCCAATCAAAAAGTAGCATTGCTGTATTTTGGAGTAGCATCCAGCTGCAGACCCGGAGTACAAGCCCCTCACTTGACACAGGTCCCTCACTTGACAAAGCCCCTTGCTTGCCGGAAGTGAATCAGTAAGTGGGCGGGAATTTTAGCGAACTCGCTGTCACGGCTGAGCATGATGAAGATAATGGAGACGTTTAAAAACAACGTAAGCTTTGCTATGTTGATAATGTTGCTTACTACGAGCTAACTAGCAATATTTGATGCGCGGGAATTTGAGGATACTGCTGTCACTCTGTGGCAAATACATTTCTGATAAAGTTTTTATGTAACCTGTGAGATGTGTAAGGGATTTTCCTGCGCTGATATTGTTGTGTCGGCCGCTAAAGGCTTATTAAACTGCCAGTGCTAATGAAAACCCTGAGCACCACAGTGATGAAAAGACAAGCCAGCCTCGGCATGTTTCTCTTTAACCCATATATGGATGCACTTTGTATTTGTGGCAATGTTATTCCTTTAGGATGACATGGCAGCTCTGTGGAGATGGTGGTGTGCAGTGCTAATGGAAAACCTGCACCTGGAGGGGTCTGTGTCTGTTTTTGTCTTGTCATATTTTGACTATTTGTTTGTTCTACAGACATGGCAGAAGGTTTGCCCATTTTTCCAAGGAGGCAGAAAGCATGCTGAATGGTCTTCTTCCACCAGTCTTCAGACTAAAACGAAAGAGAGGTGAATTAAGTGTCCAATATTATAAACGTCTATGTATGTTAATCACCTTAAATGATTGATTTCTAACAGTTTGACATGGTTAAAAAAATAAATACTTTCCTCAAAAGGACACAGCTGTTTTTAATGTCCAGGAGGAGGTGACAAGCCAAGGGGAGGACAAAAATGGAAAGGTTTGGGACATTATTTGTTTAAGAAACTAATGTGTTTTTTTACAATTTTAAGTAGTGGTAGTAATGTAAATTTTCTTGACATTACTAAAAGTTCATTATATTATAAATGTGGCCAACAGGAGCCAACACAGGATGATCACGTCATCAGGGAGCACAGTGACTTAAAGAGGCCATGCACAATCAACCTGGCTGAGTTGGTTAGTATGTGATTTAGTTATTAGTATCAAGCATGCTATCTTGTCTCCCCAATTTATATCAAGCATTTACTAAACATAACTACATTTTAAAATGTTTACTTTTAGGACGATGGATCTAAGGAAGCATGAAAAGACTAGAGGTCAGTAAAAAGCCATCTAAGTATGTGGAATTAACTGCACTTAGTATAATTTAATATTTGCTTTATAAAAATTACAGGAAATGGTAGAAGAAACACAGGAGAAGCGGAAACGGCAGTGTTGTACTGATTGACTTCATAACAGGGAACACTAAGCAAAGACAACACCTTGAGGTATCTATATGGCACTAAATTCATTAGCAGTTATGGCATTCATTGGGTGTCTATCTTAAAGCATTTATCAGAAGATGATCAATTCCATGTCATTTTAAAGTGATGTTTATTTGCAGGCCATCACCACCGGCTATCTGCATTCGCTGTGGGAAGGAAAAAAAGCAAACGGCCACCATCGGCTTTGATGATGACACGCAGCTTGATGAAGTTAAAGACACACCAGGAGCAAGAAGACCTATAGATTCTGTTGCCTTTGTCTTTAACGTGCTTTTGCCTGAGGTAAAATGTCAGTGTTCATCATTCAGATCCAGATTGGTAGAAACTGGTATATTGCCTTACCATACATGACTATTGGTGTTAAAGATTTGAACGGTGTAGATGTGAACCCAGTGCAGGACACCCCTGTGGCCTCCAGAAAGGAAGACGCCTACATTCACTCCAGTGTGACGTGGAGATCCAGAGACATGTGGAGAAGTTACCAGAAGGAGCAGCTCTCTTCTTTGAGTTCAAGCACTTTAAACCTAAAAAGAGGTTCACCAGCACTAAATGTTTTGCCTTGGGCCCCATTGTCATGGAACTGTACAAGAAGTCCACAGACTTCAAGAGGAAGAAACTGCAGTTTCTAATAAAGAAACAACTCTATCTCCATCTTCACAGCCACTGCCTTGATAAATAACACGCAAACCGCATCATGTTTTGATCCATCCTGCCGCAAAAAGTCCCAGAATTCTGTCCAGAATGGTTTCAGTGTGCCTAAAGACTTTTTTGATGTTTAATTATTACCATTTAAATAGATTAAATAAAAAAGCTAGATCGGCTCCAGCCCCCCCCCCCCCCCCCCCCTGCACCCCGACAGGGACAAGCGGTTGAAGATGAATGATTACAAACTGGTTAACTTTGCCTCATTAAGATTGAAGTAAAAAGTGACAAAATAACTTATGTATTGTTGCCTAGATGATTATTGATTATTGAATTCTAATATTGGATCATGAAATCAATATTAAAAGGCTATTAAACTAAATTTGTTAATCCATACTCATGTGTCTGTCACAATTTGTCTGCCTTAACATTTACAGTTTCCATTTTGGGATTTCTTTCAAATTAACTGACCTTTCACATTACATATAGTCATTTATTAATATAAATTCATATATTTTTCAATTTTATTTATATTTATTGGCAGTCACAGGACTGTTGTGCTCGTGGACTGACTAAGTACTGCCTTTCCTACAGCCCACTACTTTTATTTTTAAATTTTATGTCACCCTTTTATAAAGGGCTTTTAAGTTTTTGTTTATTTAAGTTGCATTTAATTTTAGTTTCCATTAAAACTTTGCAGATGTTTATCTTCACTTAAACATCCAATATTTGATTTTAAATTTTATCTTTGTAATGTCACAATATTCAGGACTAAATCAACTGTAAGATACACTAACTGTGTTTAAGGACTGAGACCTGACTGAGGGGAACTGTATGTTCTTTTTCAAAAAAAAACCGAAAACTTATTTTTTCAATAAAGTTAAAAAACGATTTCCTTTAACTTGCTATGTTTTGTGCTTTTTCAAAAAAGTTTAAATAACCTATTAAAAAAGCTATTGCGTGACTTTGCATAAAGTAAAAAAAAACAACTATTGCGTGACTTTGCATAAAGTAAAAAAAGACTACATTTTCACTTCCGGCAAGCAAGGGGCTTTGTCAAGTGAGGGACCTCTGTCAAGTGAGGGGCTTGTACTCCGGGTCTGCAGCTGGATGCTATGCGGTTAGGCAACAGAAGGAGACGGACTAAACGCATCCAGACACTCGCCGAAACTAAGCAGGTGGTTGTTTCATAAGGAGAGAAAGACCCAATGATTACAGTAAGTCACGTCATCATTTAGTATTTACTATTACTGTCTATGAATATTTGTCCAGGCAGAGCAGGAGTGGGAGCGAGTGTGTGTGTGTGTGTGTGTGTCTGTCTGTCTGTCTGTCTCTCTCTCTCTCTCAGGGATGGAAGTTAGCAGCTAGCAGCCTAGCAGCAGATAGAAAGTATTTTTCTGGTGCAAGAAAGATAGGCAGGAGCTAGTTTTAGAGTTTACATGAACTAAAGTCAAGGCAAGATTAAGATCCCCCTAGCCTTATTGGTATGGCATAATAATGAGCTAACCTTATGGTAACAAATACTGATGGGGAAATACTATGTCACACATCAATGCTTGAGTATAAAAGTGGCTGGTAGTGGAAGGTGTATTTTTAAATTTACAAAAATTACATTTGTGTGTGTGTGTGTGTGTGTGTGTGTGTGTGTGTGTGTGTGTGTGTGTGTGTGTGTGTGTGTATGACAAATATTTCATTGTATTTCATCCAGACAATGCATAGTAGTAATTATTGCTATTATTTGCCTTCAGAGATGTCAGGGAAGAGGCAAAGAAGCATCCTTTAATGCTTCTCCCAGCTCCCTAAAAGGTGGCCAGATTATTCAATTCAATTCAATTACAAAAACTTTATTTGTCCCCGGGGGGCAATTCAGGGCACACAGAGCAGCAAATAACGACAGTGCAACTATACAAAACATTTAAACTTAACAACAAGAATAAAGTGTAAGAGAAGAATAAGTGTCAGGATGTTAGTGTGTTAGTACAGGTTAGAATAAGTGTCAGGATGTTAGTGTGTTAATACAGGTTAGAAACGGAGGACATCATCGGCGTGAGATGTAGACAGACATGCGTGTATCAGATGTAAGCAGACATGTGAACGGGTGTATATGATGTAAACAATGTAAACATGCAGTAGACTGTTGAAACAGGTATGAACAGAACTGTAGTGCAGAAAAGATATAAGTGGACAGTGATCGGATTCAGATGAGGTCAGACATGATACATATGTGTAATGAGCAGACGTAAACAGAACTATAGTGCAGTAATAGAGTATAAATATAATATATAACTATAAGCTATGTGCAGATAATAAATAATAAAGTGATAGTGGTGCATGGCAGGAAAACAGCAGTCTAAGTATATGCTAGCTCTGTGTAACAGATGAATACTGAAAAATTAAGTGACCATAGTGCTATGATGGATACAATATAAGACCTGATAGACAGAATAAAGTGAAGTGGTGCATTAATACCATAAATTAACATAACTAACAGAATCAAGTAATAACAGAATAAGTCCGGTGTGAACATAATAACAGAATAAATAAGTAAGTGGAGTAGTGCAACAGACCGGAGTAACATAGTAGTTCACAGTTCACGTGTCCGGTAAGTGTCCAGGGGGTGTCCAGGGGGGGCGGTGGTGGTGTCCACGGAGGGGAGGGTGTCAAGAGTGGGGAGGGGGATGGTCAGAGGGGTCAGGAGTTGAGGAGCTGGACAGCCCTGGGGATGAAGGTTGCTCTTCTCCTCTGTGTCCTGCAGCAGGGACAGCGAAGACGGCGTCCTGAGGGGAGCCACTCAAACGCTTAGAAGAGAGCATGAGAGGGGTCCTGCATGATCCGACCAGCTAACCTGAGTGTCTGCTGCTCATGGATGGTCAACAGAGTTCTAACAGGAAGTCCGATGATCTTAGAGCAGACCGTGGCTGTGCTCTGCAGGCGGTTTCTGTTCTGGAGGCTGGTGGAGTAGAACCAGCATGTGATGGAGAACGTGATGATGCTCTCGATGAAGGAGTAGTAAAAGGTCAGAAGGATGTTCTTGCTGACTCCCATGGAATTGAGCTTCCTAAGGAGGTATTTCCGCTGCTGACATTTCCTGAGAATCTCCTCTGTGTTGGAGGAGAATTTCAGCAGGCTGTCGAAGATGGTGCCCAGGTTCCTGTACTCTTCAACTGCTTCAACAGGCTTCCCGTGGATCATGGTGTTTGCTGATGCAGCCAGTTCCCTCTGCTTGTTGGAGAAGGTCACCACCATGTCTTTGGTTTTGTTGACATTCAGCTCCAGGCAGGAGCTGTCACACCACTCCACAAACTCCTGAAGAGCTGGTCCGTGGTGCAGAGATGGGCCTGACAGCAGAGACAGGAGGACGGTGTCGTCAGCGTACTTCACCAGATGACAGTTAGGCTGTGTGGTTCTGCAGTCATCGGTGTAGAGGATGAAGAGCAGAGGTGAGAGCACACAGCCCTGAGGGGAGCCAGTTGAGGTGTGTTGGAGGTCGGAGAAGGTGCTGTTGACCAGGACTCTCTGTGAACGGTTGGTCAGGAAGTCCAGTATCCACAGGATTAGCTGTTGGTCCAGATGAAAGAGGGCTGAGAGTTTGTCAGCCAGGATGTGGGGCTGCATGGTGTTAAATGCAGAAGAGAAGTCTGCAAACAGGAGTCTGGCTGCGGTGTTGGGGCGCTCCAGGTGTTTGTGAACAGTGTCTATTATGAATGTTTTTGCGTCATCAACGCCCCTGCCAGCTCGATAAGCGAATTGGAGCGGGTCCATCTGGGAGTGGGTTTCACTGATGATGTGTTGTTTTATGATCCTCTCCATGGCCTTCATCACAAGAGAGGTGAGGGCCAACCGGGGTGGTTTTTGTGTTGCTGGCAGCAGTGTTCATAGCAGCCATGTTCTTGAGTCCCTGCCAGGCTGAGCGGAGGTTACAATGCGTGAAGCACTCCTCCACTTTGTTCTTGTAGTCGAGCTTGGCAGTTTTTATGGCATGCTTGACCTCTCTGTTGACCTCCTTTTTCTCAGTTTCAGAGCCGGTGAAGAAGACCCTTTTCTTCTTGTTGAGGATCTCCTTGAGCTCTTTGGAAATCCAGGATTTGTTGTTGGGGTAGATAGTGACCGTTTTGGAGGGGATGATGTTGTCCACACAGAAGGAAATGTACGATGACACAGTGTCCACATGTTCATTAATGTCATCAGAGGGGGCCAGGAGGTTGTCCCAGTCAGTGGATTCAAAGCATCCTTGGAGTGTGATGATGCTTTCGTTGGTCCACTGCTTGATGTTCTTGACAACTTTCTTCACCCTTCTCATGACAGAGATGTAAGCCGGAGCAAGCAGGATGGCATGGTGATCAGCAGAGCCCAGAGGGGGGAGGGCGACAGATCTGTATGCGTGGGGTACTGAACCATAGCACTGGTCCAGTGTCTTCTCCTGGCGTGTGTGGCATGTGATATACTGTTGATAACCTTTTAATGATTTGTCCAGGGAGCAGTGGTTGAAATCACCCAAGATGAATTTGGGAGAGTCCGGTGAAATGTGGTCCAGTTTGTTTAAAGAGTCTGTGATGTGTTCAGTGGCTGTGACTGCGTTGGCTCTGGGGTGGATGTAAACCAGGATGACAAAGAGCTGAGGAAACTCTCTGGGTAGGTAGAAAGGGCGAAGGGAGACAGCCAGAAGCTCAATGTCCGGGGTGCACAGTTTCTCCCTCATGACGATCGTCGAGCACCAGCGTGTGTTTACATACAGACACACGCTGCCGCCATGTTGTTTACCGGTGAGCTCACTGTCTCGATCAAGTCTTAGAGGGGGGCCGAAGCCATCAACGTGCAGGGCATGGTCATCGTCGTTCTTATTTAACCACGTCTCAGTGAAAGCAAGAACCGAGGCAGTCCTGTACTCATGCATGTGGTTAACGTTAGCTTGTAGCTCGTCCGTTTTATTCCGGAGGGATCTAACATTGGCTAGGACGATAGATGGAAGCAGCCGTTGTTTACAAGTCTCCCGTTTGTCATGGCTGGTTGAGTTACTCCGCAGTAATTCCTTCGGTAGCGAGTCTACGGCGAAGGCGTGTAGAGGATGGAGTCCGAGCTGCAGTAGGGTCTCTCTGGAGTACGTGTTCCGCTGGTCGTTGTTTCTGCTCGCCGTCACAAACTCCAGGAGAAACCACACTTGAAGAATGGCCATGAAAAACACGGGTATATCCATGCCGAACGGAGAATTAAAGTGCCGGGTGAAATAGGAAAAGAAAAACAAGGAGAGTAACTTCCG
This sequence comes from Echiichthys vipera, assembly GCF_963691815.1. Taxonomy (NCBI): domain Eukaryota; kingdom Metazoa; phylum Chordata; class Actinopteri; order Perciformes; family Trachinidae; genus Echiichthys; species Echiichthys vipera. Next base: position 34,421,584 of record NC_139832.1, on the reverse strand, counting down.
CATTGTTCGGCAATCATGGGGTTAACAGGAAGGTAAACAAAGAGAGCGTCACGAGGGGACGGGCAGGGGAAAAAAAGTCCGCTACGTCTGTGTAACGTAGTTAAAAAGTTAGAAAACACACTTGGCGTGTGTGGCATGCAAAAGGTAAACTAAAAAGTAACAAATGTATACATAAAACAAGTAGAAAAACGTAATAAATACTAAATAACGCTAAAGGTTGCTCTGTGCTCCGACCGGTCGACCACACGAGCAGCGACCCGGTCGACCGGTATGCCAAGAAATGGAGACTATGGAGAGTGCAGTAGTGGAGGAAACTGTAGAAGATGCTGTAGAGGAGGCAGTGATGAAAACAGCTATGGAGCCAGTAGAGATTGAGTCAATGGAAGAAACTGGGGAGGACACTGTAGAAGAGGTTGTAGAAGAGGCAGTGAAGAAGACAGCTATGGTGCATTTAGAGAATGAGTCAGTGGAAGAAACTATAGAGGACACTGTAGATGAGACACTGGAAAAGCCACTGGAAACAAGAATGAACAGAGGATTAAGTGGAGCAGCCACCTATAGGTGTACCTTTTAAGAAGGAATGGTCAACCTGATGGCCATTCATCAGAATGGGAACTACAAGCTCCTTCTACTGGTGATCAGTCTGCAGACAAGAAAACTCCTGTGCCCATCAAGGCGTGAGGGACATAAGCAGGCATGTAAAAGGCAAGCAACATCATGCTAAAGAACAGGCTCTAAACTCAGCAAGCAGTGTTACACAGTTCTACACACCAGCAACTTCTGTTAGAGGCATGAGTGTACAAGAGGCCAAGGTACATAGCACAGGAAAACCAAATGGCTGATGTTTGATTATTTGCAGTGTCCATCAAATTGTTGTATTTTCCATAAAAACGTATCTAATGTTTATCTTATCTTATCTATGTTATTAATGTTATTAATCTGTTGTTTCTATTGCAGACAAGGAGAGCTGAGGTGAAGGTTACTGTTGCAATGGTGCAGCACAATATTCCATTTTCTGTTGCTGATGATTTCAGCCCCTTGTACAGAGGATCTGATTGTGGATGTGGGGTACTGGTTTAAGGGAGGCACCAACCGTAAAGGTTACCTTGCAGGTTTGTGATTTATATATATATATACGTATATATATATATGCATATATATAACCCTTATCTATTACAGAATTTTGTGACTTCCATGGGAGCGAGTATATGGAGATTCTGCTGCACATTTCAGTGCGATGGTTAAGCCTAGAGATGTGCATCACACAAATTCTGCGGCAGTTTGGGCCACTTACCAGCTATTTTAAGTCTTTAAGTATGTTGCTTATTTTGATGACGGTAGTGCAGCTGCATTACACCAGACTAAATACATAATTTTAATCCTAACCTCTTTTTATTTACAGATCAGAATCAACCAAGGTTTAGAAGGCTGGTGGATTCATTTTCCAACCCGATGACAGAAGTCTACCTCCTTTTCTTTCAAGCAGTGCTTCCAGTGTTCTCCAGAGAGAAAGGTCTTCCATCTTCCTGCTCCACGGAGAGGTAAAATGCAAGGGTTGGCCTACTCTTCTGCCAAATATGTCTGCTTATTTTTGATTGGCTGATAAGTCCCCTTTTCTTTAATTCATGTAAGTTTTTTATTCAACTACAAATTTGTTCATCAAAAAGCTGTGTGCGAGGTTCATGAAGCCATCAGCACTCAAGGGCCGAGAAGTCCACCACACCGCCTACCAAGACCCACAAAACCAACTACCAGGTAATACTATTATGTCTCATATTAGGAGATTAATTGTCTCATTGACCACAAATACTTTTTGGGAAGACTGTTGATATGAGTTGGGTGATATATCTGATGTGATGGAAAAGCTGTAAAATGTATATGTAGTCTATGGGTAAAATGGCATGCTTACAGAGGAATCACATGCACTTATTGTGCATATCTTGCAGAATCTGTGCCCTCACTGTATGTCTGTCTAGTCTTGTATTAAAATGCTGATTGCAAAGTCAAATACCTTTGTGTCTACCTGTATGCATTTAGTGAATAAAATCTGATTTTGTTTCTGGGATATTGTTTTGTGTACTTAATTATCTTTATCTCTTTCGGCTTTCTGTCTGGTAGGAGAAAAGCTAAATGTTGGCTTCACAACTGGAGGTACCCTCAACAGGTTCCTTGAGGCTGGATACATCACAGCTCAGGAGGTGGAGCTATTCCAGCAGGCAGCACAAGCGTTTCTGGTCAGGGCAGTGGAGTATGGGCTCAAGAACCTCCCCTTCAGTGAGGCCCTTCTGAGACATGCAAGATTTGTGGATGTCCAGCAGGGGGCTGTATGTGGGGTGGAAGACGCCCTACATTTTGTAGACAGGCAAGGGTTTCCACATTTTCCAGCATTTCACATATTTAATACTTTAAGTATTAAGTTCAGTTTTGATCATGGTCACAAAACAAATCCTTAATTTATTCTTCACACATGGTGGGTTTTTTTTTAGATTTCAGGAACTACTTCAGTTCCATGGGCCACAGGAACAGGATAAAGTGAGTGAGGAGTTCCTGGACTACCAACTCATGGATATCTCCATGCCCCAAGATCCCACCACCTTTAATGTTGAGGAGTTTTGGGGGTGTATGTCCTCAACGAGAGAAAGGTAAGAAATAGTTTTCACCACATGACATATAAAATTAATATGAAACAATAAAAGCTAAGCATTAGAGTAATACACACCCTCGGTTTCTTTTTTTTAAAAGTGACCGGTTTGAGGCAGTTTGGGAGGCTGTCAAAGATAGCTGCATTAGTGCTTGTGCTCCCACATTCAAACGCTGACGCTGAGAGGGTGTTCTCCATGGTTGGACTAAACAAGACCAAAACAAGGAACAGTTTGGCACTTGATTGCACTCTGTCATCAATCATGACAGTGAAAATGGCTGGTTTGGAGCCATAATGCTTCAAGTGGGAGCCACCAACCCAATCCACCAAAGGCCTCAAAGCAAGCCACAAACACATACAACAAACAACGCACACATGCACTAAAATAACACACACACACATATGCAGTAAATTGCTCACAAAGTTTAATCTGATGTCAATAAATATTTTTGTTTGAATTAATTTATGCGTCATTTGTCAGACATCCATCCCCACCTCAACCAAATCCCAGCTGCCACTGGTAAAATCTCACTCTGTACTCACTTCAAAACTTGAGAGCCCTGCTGTCTTAATAAATAGTGGTACCATACCATAGTAAGTATGGTTTCAGTGTGCCATAAAGACTTTTTTTATGTTTAATTATTACCAATTAAGTAGATGAAATAAAAAAGCTATTACAAACTAGTTAATTAACTTTGCCTCATTAAAATCGAAGTAAAAATAGTGACAAAATAACTGTTTTATATAATTCTAAAATTGGACTACAAAATGAATATTAAAAGGCTATTAAATAAAAATTTGTGAATCCATACTAATGTGTCTGCCGATCAAACTCGGCACCATCTCACAATTTGTCTGCTTTAACGTTTACAGTTTCCATTTTGTGATTTCTTTGAAATTAACTGACCTTTCACATTACATATAGTCATTTATTATTAATACAAAAATATTGAAAAGTTTAGCTTTAATTTGAAGCAGCTGGCATTCAGATTGGCCATCTGTTACGTATATCTACTCAATCAGAGCTTTCTACTGTTCTGTGGGTTGGACATCTTTCAACTTTTAGGTGGCACACTACTTACATATCTTTAAATTCGTAGTAGAAACCATGTATGAAACCATACATTTATTGTAGTTATATACACTCTGGTGGCACACTCTGTAATTGTTTGTTTAGTCACAGACAGTATTGAATTCAGCAGTGGCATTTATAATGTTAATTTGAGTAATTCTAGGATAAATATACAGCAGGTGTCAATTCATATATATATATATATATATATATATATATATATATATATATATTTGTTTCTGAATTTGGTCCTTTAATTTGAATTAATGAGATTACGACTAGCAATTAAATTCCCCCATAATTTATATTGTCGCCACATTTCAGTTCAGTGTTTATGCTTCAGTACGTACTGGATGTAGGTCATTTAAATACAATTTTATAAATGCATGTGTTTGAGTGTTTGGTTTGCATGATTCTGTATTCAGTGTAAACATCTGGTTGCGGTCTTTGTTCTAAACAAGCAGAGTTGCGGTGTTCAGGTTGGATGTTCATCGCCTGCCAGGAATTCTTTTTTTAATTTTTTATCTAGTGTTATTTTGCAGATCAGATGTTTTATGCTCTCAGCTTTATTTGACCTAGAGGATGCATCTTTATTGGCAGTCACAGGACTGTTGTGCTCTTGGACTGACTTTAAGTATCGTCCTTTTCTACAGCCAACTACTTTTATTTTGAAATTTCACGTCACCCTGTTATAAAGGGCTTTATTAAAATTTTTATTAAAGTTGCATTTCATTTTTGTTTCCATTAAAACTTTGCAGATGTTTATCTTCACTAAAACATCCACATTGTAATATTTGATTTTCAATTTTATTTTTGTAATGTCACAATATTAAGGACTGTAAATTAACTGTAAGATACACTAACTGATGAATATACAGTAACTGTGTGTATATGTGAAGGACTGAGACCTGACTGAGGGGAATTCTATGTTCTTTTTCAAAAAAACAAATACTTATTTTTGAAAAAAGGCATTAATAAAATGATTTCCTTTAACTGCTGCTATGTTTTGTACTTTTTCAATAAAGTTAAAAAAAAAAAAAAAAACTATTGCGACACTTCCGTCAAGCCAGGGGCTTGTATCAGGTGAGGGGCTTGTGCTCCGGGGCTGCAGCTGGATAGCATTCTCATGGCCTGTCTGCCTTATGACATCTTGGCACCCTCTGCTGACTAATTTAATGTCTGTTCTGGCATAATTATTAATACTATTTCTATGTTTTATTCTTTACTATTATTCTCATGTGACATTCAGGGGTTCACTGTTTGTTTAGGGAGGAGACTCCAGAAGTTCAGTTTAGTGGTTAGTTCAAGCTGGAGAGCTCAGAATGTGTTTTTTCTATGTGAGTAGCCCTCATATTGGTCACATTGTCACTGTCTTGTTTTTATGTAGTTTTTGTTCTGCCTTATGTGCGTCTGGGCCTTTTAAAAAAAAAATGTTTTACCCTCCCTTCCCACTCTCTTCCTCCACTACTACAGATTACTTGGGTAAGATCATGCAGTCATTCTTCTTATTATTATTCCTATGGCTAATGCTGTAAAGACAGGTACTGGAGTGCGTCTGATCTCCTGGAATACTAAGGGAATGATCAAAGCGATCAAAATAGGTAAGGTCCTAGCACAGTTGCAGCAACTTAAGGGGGATGTGATGTTTCTGCAGCAAACACATCTCAAAACAGCTGAAACCTCACGTATTAAGAGGGCGGGGATGAGCCACCTATTCCACTCGAAATTTACAGATAGAGTTAGAGGGGCAGCTATCATCATTCATAAAAGGGTCCTGTTTGAGCCAACAAATGTAATCCTAGATACTGAGGGCCGCTATGTCATAGTTTCGGGCACACTCCAGAATACACCAGTGGTCTTAGTTTCGGTTTATGCGCCCACCTGGGACGATGAACAGTTTTTTACAAGGCTATTCTCCAAAATCCCAAACACTGACAGTCATTGCATTATCATAGGCGGAGACTTCAACCTCGTGCAAGATGTGACTCTTGACAGATCTTCTCCTACACACAGGTTACGCTATCCAAATCAGCACACACAGTAAAAACATATGCATCACATTTGGGAATTTCAGATTCCTGGAGGTTTAGAAACCCCCATGGGAAAGCTTCTCCTTATTTTCCCATGCACACCACACATTCTCCCGAATTTATTTCTTTTTAATCGATAACAACCCAATAGTCACTTCTGCCCGTGCTCCTCCCACAGTTGACATTAGTTTTCCACGAGATACAATTCCACATTCACCGTGGAGGTTCAGTTTACACTTATTATCGGATAGTAAGTTTAAAGATTTTGTTGCGACTCAAATCCGCTCTTACATAGAGTTTAATGACACCCCTGATGTCAGCAGCGACACTCTATGGCAAGCACTTAAAGCTACTGTTATATTTCCCAAATGAGAATGGGGGGAAATTGCGGAGGAACTAGTAAACCCCCCCCCATATAAGAAACGGCTACTATTACATTCGGAACACAGCCTCTTAATGACACGCATAGTGGAGAGACAGCTACGACAATCTAAAAAACAAAACTTTTTTGAGCAGGGAGATAAGGCAGGGAGACTCCTGGCTTGGCAGGCCCGCGCAGCTAGTGCTTCCAGACTAATCTCTAAAATTCAACTACCAGACGGTAGCCACACTTCTTACCCGGTGACGATCAACAAGTCTTTTTCCGATTTTTACACCGCATTATATACTTCTGCTGACGCTGAGATGGACCAATTCCTGCCTCTCAACGTACGACACAAACGATATCTGTCATTTATAATAAGATTCCTCCTCTGAGCCGAGTCCCCACTGCCTCACCTAAAAATGCATGGGAAAAGGTTTTTGGGGGTAGACATTACTGATGACCAGTGGAGGGACATTCTGAAACTGGTCCACACGGCCTATTACAGGTCAGAGAGAGCAGCGGCGTATAACCCTAACTCTTCAGAGGGAATCCAAACTCTCACATCAACAAAGCACTCGGGTATCATCTAATGCGTCGGATGATGCTGACCATGTGATCGCGGAAGTTTTGAAAAGCTTCGCAAGATCACAACAACACTGAATACTAAAAAAAATATATCCAAGAGTGATAAAGGTTAGATTGCAAAGGGGGAATTTGTCTATAAAGGTCATGTTGTGTTGGGGGTTCAAATGACTGATTTATTGAAACACCTATCACACTCTCAATCATCCCGAACCGCGCCACCGACGGGTTCCGCTTTGAAAAACCCACAAGCTCGTGACCAGTATCGCACCCTCAAGACGGGTAAGGAGAGAGGACCAAACAGGTGTAGTTCTCGTGAATTGGCTGTAAATCTGGCTTTCGTGTTTAACCCTCTATTGGGACCGTTGGCGGTCACTCTAGAGTCCATGGCCCCGGGGGTATCCTTGTAAAAAAGACCGGCTGAGAACTGACTGGCGAGCTCATCTCCTGAAAAGTTGAGTAGGGTTGATTGTGAGATCAATCTATCCCCAAAAAATGACGTTGCAATGGTCCAATATTGTGTTCAGTGGGTAATTGATAAGACCCGTCGCCGCATCAACAGCCAAGTCTGTACCGTCCACGTTGGTGATTTTATCGTTCAGATCCAGATTCTTTTCCCGTCTCCGGGGATAAAAAACTCTATAGGACCCCTGTCTGTGATGGCCGACATGGGGGGAAATTTCGGTGTGTATTTTATTTTCAATGGAAAGCTGCGTCATAGGTGCTGTAAATAAATACAGCTCAGAGAGGGTGCACTCTATTTTTTTTGTTTTTAAATCAGAATTAAATATGTCAGAGCTCTGGGGAGACTTCCTCTTGGCCTGCCTGATTCTCGCGACCCTCTTTTTACCAGCAGAGCATTTTTTAGAGGCTGTTGAGAGGCGTTCTCCCGGAGGTTGTCTCCTTTGTCTACGCACCAAGACCATAATTCCCCCCGACCCCTCTTGTTTCTGGTTGCCGCTGAACACGTCTGAAGCAATGTTGCTAGCGGCTGATTTGAGAGGAGGTTTAGCTATCGGAAAACCTTTCTTCACCATGGGGGATATAAAACGAAACAATTTTGAAAATATAGAGCCTATACCACGACCGTACATGACGGGAGCTCCATAAAATCCTGGTAAATTCCCTCGCACCTGACTCTCATAATAATGTACAAATCTGTGAGGATCTTCTCGCGTCACAATACACTTCCCCTAGGTAAAATCTACCGGTTTGTATTGATTTGTTTTTATCTCAATCTTAATGTTTTCAATGTGTTGCTTGGCTACCGGTAAATAATAAGCCGGGTTGAAATGCTGTGTGATGACATCATCCTCATGTATGGTGAAACAACTGAACAGGTATAAAATCTCTGTCAAGGCAACCTCCCAATTTCCTTCCAAATGATATGTAAATCCACGCAGAAACTGGAAATCTTGTTATCTTTGAAAACGTCGAGGCTGGCGTTAAAGGGTAGTGTAATGTAAAAACCCCTTATCTTTTGCCCCGTACATGATGGAATGATACTATAGGCAAGCGCACGGCAATTCTTATACTTATGCCAGTTTTTCCAACGTACAAAGACTTGTTTTTCACCCCGACGGTACGTCGTTTCAGAATCTCCCCGATGTGGTAGACTCTGTCTTTATCCTTTTTTACTTTTTGCAACTCTGCCTCATTAAATAAACCTTGGATGGGTTCTCCATCATAATCTTTCAGCTTGTACACAGGAGGTTCATGAGGAATGCACTCAGAAACTGTAAAAACTTTGGTTGTAAAACTCTGTTCATACTTTTTATTAAACACACCTCTCAACTTTGATATCCTGACGAGGTCTCCCTCGCAAGAGATTTACCGTACAGGTTTTCAAACACTTGGTAGACGTTCTCTTCGATTACATCCATAGGCGCCATTTTTATGCTACTGTGATAACTCTGATTATAGCTTTTCATCATGTCCTAAGACGTTGAGGTATCGCATGGTGTTGTTAGCTGTGAAATATCTCCACACTCTGGTTTTTAAAGTGCAGTTAAATTGTTCAATCACAGAGGCTTTGAGATTGCTGGCTGCGGAAAAATGTATGATGCCGTGTTATTTCATCAGAGCCTCAAAACGCTTGTTAAAAAAAAAAATTTCGAGCGTCGATTTGTAGGTTTAAGGGCGTCTGACTCTCCTCAAAAATGGACTTGAAGGCCTCAGTCACCTCGGATCTGTTTTTTCTCTTAAGAGCACGTACATAAGCCATTTTTGGAAAATACATCTATGCCCATTAATAAATAATTTTACCTCTGTTTCTAGTAAAATGTATGTGATGACAGGTTTGTGTAGAGTGTATGCATCCTCTCTGGATAAAAAGTCTTTGACCTTTTCACGCTCAACCTTCTTGCCCGTTTCATCATGCACTCCCCTACGTTCTACACCGCCGAATATTTGCAAGGGTCTAATGGTGTCACTAGTTAGTTCTTTTAAAAAAAAAATCAAAACTGTGACAATGTAGATTCAACCCTGGATGCAACCTGATGCACCGATACCTCCCAAAGTGTACAGGGTAGAAGAGTAGAACAGATCCGGACTTTTTCCATCAAGTTCTCCAGTCTTTCAACGTCTGCATTTTGGATAAAAGGGTTGTTTTTATGTCTTGAAACTCTGTTCTCAATAGCCATTCTCAAAAGCTCTATCAACTAAGAGATGACGAAGTGGTTATTGATGTGGTCCATGATCTGAGTTACGATTTTTCTACAGAAATTCCACATTTTCCTACCGTTTAACGCTCCATCCACAGACCACACAGTTTGTCAAGTTGTTCTGTTTTGGTCATGCTGTCTCCATCCTCTTGATCCAGCATCTCATCAAATGCGCTGTAGATGAAGCTTGTTGATTTCAGCTTGTGTAAAGACTCTCCACCGTATTTCTGATCCTGACTTGATCCGCCACAATGTTTTGCAGGGATAGGAAGTGTTGAATGGCTGGAATAAGCTTGGGGGTGTAGAGCCTTTTCATCAACTAGAAAAAGTTTTCCCGGTAGAAGCCTTCCTGAACTACATGCACACATTGGTGCTGTCTCTGGCTGGAATGATCAAGGCAAGGCAAGGCAACTTTATTTGTAAAGCACTTTTCATACACAAGGCAGACTCAAAGTGCTTCACAGCACATGTCATGAATTAAAATGCATTACAGAAAGACAAAGAGTATAGAAAACATAGACAATAATAAAAACAGTGCGGACAAAAAAAGTGCAAAGATTTAGCAGAAAGCTAAGGTGAACATAAAAGTTGTCAAGACTCGTTCTGTCAGTATCCTTCTCTTCCCTTTTGTGTGAGTTTGTCTCCCTCTGTCTGTGTTTCCCTGCATGTGTTCTTTTCCCTTGTCTCTGTCACTTAGGTCCGGTAGGCGTTCCCCACAGCTGCAGCCTGTTACGCTGATCACCTGTACCACTACAAATACCTTGAGCTGACAGGCATGCAGCGCCGGACCGTTGTAGATCCTTTACTGGTAAAACTATTCCCCCCGGATTGGCATCCCCTTTCTCGTTGTGGTTATCACGCTCCCCGTCGTTAAGTATACTAATCGTGTTTGTTTTCTGTTTCTCCGTAGTTTCCTGTGTTCCTGTTCCCGTCCGTCGTCTCCTCGTTCCTGTTTTTCCCGTGAACGTCTTGTTATTTATATTACCTGTTTTCTCTGTAGTGTTTGCGTTTGTCTGTTAGTATCATTAAACGTTTTGTTTGTACTCTTACTTCGTGTCCGTGTGTGCATTGGGTCCACCATTTTTGTTGTTATCTCTGTACCGTTTATGACAGAAGTTTTCAGTCTAGTTTTAAAAGTGGTCTTACATCTTCAGGAAGTTTATTCTAGCTCTTTGTTGCATAATGACTGAAAGATGCTTTCCCTTGATTTGAGTTTACTCTGCGAACCACTAACAGATTGGTCTCAGAGGATCTTAGTGATCTAGAAGGCTTATGTAGTGGGAGCATATCAGTGATATACTTCAGCCCTAGACCATGTAGTGATTTATATGTGAGCAGGAGGATTTTGAAATCAATTCTCTGACGTACAGGAAGCCAGTGTAATGATTTAAGAATTGGTGTAATGTGCTCACATTTTTGGTCTTTGTTAGAACTCTAGCAGCAGCGTTCTGAACAAGCTGTAGCTGCCTGACAGTTTATTTGGGAAGACCTGCAAGGAGACCATTACAGTAGTCTAGCTTACTGGTAATAAAGGCATGGACAAGTTTTTCTAAGTTTTGAGCTGACATGAGCCCTCTAAGTCTTGTTACATTTTTAAGGTGATAGTAGGCCGATTTTGTTACTGATTTGATGTGACTGTCGAAATGTAAATCAGAATCCATAATAACCCCAAGATTTCTGGGTTTATTTGAGGTTTTCAGGGACAGCGATTGAAGGTGTTGGATGACTTTAAACCTTTCTTTCTTTGCACCAAAAACAATTATCTCAGTTTAATCCTGCCCTATCCAAGGCAACACTCCTCGCACATCTTATCTTGGTAACTACCAGAGGTGTGCTCAGCAGGTGGAGCACGGCTTATTTTACACCTTTAAAGAAGGTATCGGTTAACCAACCTTCAGGATGGTCCTGGTCACCTTGTTCAGCAGCCTGAGTTGGCAAATCATCACAATCGCAGTATTATTCGATGAGGGAGTCCATCAGACCCTTAGGATGACCAGTGCAAACCTCTTCAGGGATCGGCTCCAGAGTACACTGGGGTAGAGCACGGTATGCTGAAGGTGAAGCAGGAGGATGGTTCGGAACCTCGGATGGAGTTGGTGGAAGGCCGTCATTCTCCTCGGTCCTCATAACTGCGTTTTCTAAACAGGGTTTGTCATCTCTTGTGGGAGCCGGCAGGATGGTTGTTGTGATACGCCTGGTCTTGTAGCTTCTCTGAGGGGTGCACAGGGGTGTTTCTTCTTTGTGGAAACGTGTTTTTTTTATCCTTGTGTGGGAGGGGTGAAGGGGTGGTTTGTGGTTGTGTGTGTGTGGTGGGTGGGAGTAGAGGGTCTTTTTTTTCATCAGCGCATTATCCCAGATACGGCAGCTGTGAAAGAGCCAAGTGATCGTATCACTGATCTGATCCAACTTTTCACGCCAACAAAGTCCGTAAAACACCGCATTCCGGATTGAACCAAGACAAAATACAATTTAGCTTCTTGCCCACAGTCTCCATCTTTTTTTGATTCTTTATTCTCTAACCGGTAACTGTCACGGGAGAACCAACGGCCCAAACTCAAGGTTTTTGACAGCCACAAAGCCGCAAATGATTGACCGTGAATCTGTTCCTCTTCCACCACCTCACTGATACTCCAGGGATTGATCAACTTCAACACACCCCAATCGTTGGAAGATAATGTGGCTACATCCAACAGGTCCCACGGCATGTCACCTTAACTTCCCTGGTACCTGAACATATATCCCGAGCTACCACACTGCCCTTAGGGTTCTAAAGACCATTCCTCATGTAGACGCAGGGTGAGCGGAGGAAGCTATTGGGTCCTCCACAAAAACACCATACTTTTTTTGGGACCATCTACAACTGACTCTTGTAAAATGGTTACGCCTGTTTCACTAATGAAAGACGCTGTGCGATCAACCAACATGGTGAGTGCACTCTCCTCTTTGTACATTTTTTTGACAAAGTCTAGACTCTCAGACACATGTGCATGGGAAAAAAGGGGGTGAGTCAAGGGTCAACCCTTCGCCTGGGGAAGGGGTCGGGGCACATACCAACCCCTCTCCCTATGCAAATTAGGTCAAAGGTCAGACCTGTCGAAAGTTTGACGAAAGGTGGATACATCCCTCTCTACTATGTTCCATCTGCCAGCATTGTCGCATAGAAATAAATGTACAAACCCATTTGAGCGTTTAACACAGGGAAGCATAAAAATGCAAAAGAAAAGGCAGAGCCATACAGCATAGGCAAAAAAATACTTCCAGAACAATTTACAAGGCCAGATCCGAAATATGAGTACGTTGTGCATGTGAAAGTGGGGGAGACAAACCTGTTTGTTATAGACGGAGGAAACGGCGGCAGCCGATGGGGGTTAGATCAGTGTAAGATCAGCATAATTAAAGGGCAGGAACTGGCAATCCAAGTTAAATCGCGTAGACAATGGGACCCAAATTATTAGAAAGGACCCAAATTATTAGAAAGGGTGACCGACGCAGTGATACCAGAGGAGTTGGAAGGGAACAAACTGCTTAGGACAGAGGTAGTAACAGGAGGGAGATTAAGACTACACATCCCAGAACAAGAACAAACAGGTTCGGTAGAAAGAACAGAGGTGACAATCTCAGAAATCCTCAAAGATGAAAGTAGGCAAGCTGTATGCAGGTGGATATCAAAAAGGAGCGTCAGTGTGGGATAATAGGGCAGTAAAATGCATGCCGGTAGTGAGATAGGCGTTGTGTCGGTGGATCATGGAAGTAGTTAGTGCAGCAAGTAATATTGGTAAAACATATGAACTCAATAGTGAGCCTTTGAATATTCTCACTTGCCCAGGTCATCTTTGCCCTCAAAGCAATTTCAGTCAAAAGCAACTGGACTTGATTACTTGTCTAGGAAGAGGTTCACCTCTCATCCAAGAGGCTTCATCTGTTCATGTACACATCTGACCAGGCTGGGACTGGTCCAACTAACTGGTGTGGAGATCCAGGTATTTAACCTCTCACAAGGGCGATGATGTCACTGGGACCCTTTGTGCTCCAACGACCATCGTTAGAGTGGCAGTCGTTGGTGGGAAGTTGGTTTCGACTTCGTTAGTGCTCTATTGAGTCTGAACGACAGTCGTTGGGGTCACAGGAGGCTTTTGTGAACAGTTGTTCTTTGAGATTAGATTGTTGAATCTCCTCGGAAGGGATGAAAGGGCCGCATTGTAAATTGGAGATAAGTGGTGTCTCAGACCTCCTCCTCTGTTTAGCGATGGTTTCTCTACTTTTGCATAGATGGCTTCTTTTACTCTTCTTTCAAACCATCTGTCCTCTCTGTCCAAGATTTGGACATTGTTGTCATCAAAGGAGTGGGCTTTCTCCAGGCCTGAGGAGTTAGCTCTCCTGTGTTGGGCCATGCGTTTATGCAGTGGTTGTTTTGTTTCTCCAATGTAGAGATCTTTGCATTCCTTGTTACATTGGACAGCATAAACCAAATTGCTTTTGTGGGTGTGTGGTGTTTTGTCCTTGGGATGTATAAGTCTCTGTCTGAGGGTGTTACTGGTTTTGAAATACACAGGGATGCAGTGTTTGTTGAAGATCCTCCTGAGTTTCTCTGATACCCCAGCCACATACAGAATGACTATGTTGTTTCTCTTGTTTTCTTTTTCTTTCTCAAACACTTTGGTTTTCTTTCTGGAGGCAGCTGCCATTTTCACAAAGGTCCAGCTGGGGTAGCCACAAGTTGTGAGGGCGCCTCTCAGGTGCTTGCGTTCTTCCCCTTGGGTCTGTGAGCTGGTGGGTACGTTATCAGCTCTATGTTGGAGTGTTCTGATAACTCCAAGCTTGTGTTCAGGCACAAATCCAGAAGTTGGCAAATGTGGTCTGGTTGGAGCTTTGTTCGGTTGTGTAAGGAGTCGTCCTGCGTGAGCCGCTCTCTTACTGTGGCCAGAGCCTCCATGGTTGGAATACAGGTGAACAAGGAAGTCACGTCGTAGGATACCATGGTTTCATCTGGATCCATTTTTAGGTCTCGGACTTTGTTCACAAAAAACTGACACTCCAACACAGGAGGAAACACAAAACAGATGGGTTATGAATTTGTCGGACAGAGATCTTACCCATCCAGAGAAGGAGGTCTTAGCCAAGGGCTTGACTTTGCCATGACACCAAAAGAGGTACCCATTATGGAGTTGATTACGGCTACAGAATCAGCTATAAAGAAAAACAACCTTACTAGAACTGAGGCTTAACAGCTAAGGATAAAAGTGTCAGCAGCGTTGTCCCAAGCTAAGGTCCCCCCATCCAACCTCACCATTGAGGAGAGAAAAGCAGTTACAGCAATGAGCAAAGACCACAGCATCACAATCCTTCCAGCAGACACGAATAGATGCACAGTTGTTCTCAATACAACTGATTATCAAGCAAAGATCTCTGCACTACTAAGTGACTCTAACACTTATGAAACTCTGAAACGAGACCCTACCAGCGGTTACTTCATCGCCCTTGTGAGAGGTTAAATACCTGGATCTCCACACCAGTTAGTTGGACCAGTCCCAGCCTGGTCAGATGCGTACATGAACTGATGAAGCCTCTTGGATGAGAGGTGAAACGTCTTCCTAGACAAATAACCAAGTCCAGTTGCTTTTGACTGAAATTGCTTTGAGGGGAACTCAATAGTGTCAGCGCTGCAGAAATAGGTGGCCAGGAGAACATAAAAGTACGGGGGAGTGCAAGGTATGCAAAACCAACCATGGACGTGCTGTGTGAAGGGCTGGCAAGGGATGTGATGGCTGAGTGGGAGGTGGTCACACCTGTGAGTACGACTGCAGCCGCACTGACAACTAAAAGTATTACAACACCAGCTAGGACTACCACAACAACAAAAAGTATTACAACACCAGCTATGACTACAAAACCAGCCAGGACCACGACTACACATAAAAGCATTACAACCAGTACAACACCCCAGAGCACTACCACAGTAAAACCAAAACAAGTGATTCCAAGAGCATTTAAACCCAACTGGGTATTGCCAAAAGAATATAGAGAGATTAAAGATGAGCTGGGAGCAGTGCTGCACATACATACCAAACAATACGGCCTCTAATGGAACTTTTTTTATTTCTATGAACAAATTGAAGGAGCCGCAGGCTGAAATGTCAAAAAATGCTGGCAGGGATGTATGTGAGTGGAAAGAACTAGAAGCAATAGCCGGGAGAGTGGGGAGTGTTATGTATAAAAGCTATTGCGTTCATATTCATAGTGTTAATTGTTGAAGCCTCCCTACACTGTTGCATCATATTCCATTCTGAAAAGGTGGATCCAGGAAATGTGGTATAAGCGGGCAGTGGAGGACACAAAGCGGCTACTTTTGAAATACACATATGCATGCACAAGCAGACACATAAACCACGCCTTTGTAACAAGCATAAATGCTGGAGTAGTTATAATAGATATCAGAACTTCTTGCCTCTGATCATGAGTACTGTGTTGCACACAGTTACTCTAGATAGGGAATAGAACATTTCTCCAGACGTCTGTATCATCCGATGTCCATCTGCTAATAAATGCCTGCTGGCGCACTAAACTGCCAACGACTGCTGACTCCAGGAAGCCTCCTGTAGAATTTGAATTACACAATGTATACTCTGTGAGGTCCTTCTGATTTGACTAAAGTATTGTGTGTAAAATGATTTGAAAGAAAGGCCTGGTAAACTGATTTGGAATCAGTATAAGAGTAAAAGAGACTAAAAAAGAAACATGAGACTAGATTGACAGATTTGAAGGAATATTTAAAGACGTGTAAAGGATGGGGTGAAGGCGAGCCAGAGAATATGGATAAAATACTTCAGTAAGAGGAGGACAAGGCGCGTGAAGAAGTAGTGGGAAATAGAAATAATGGTCCGAGTAGGTTGTGGCATAAGAGAAAGAAGGAGGAGAATGAACAGGAAAAGAGGGAGGGCGGAAGAGCAGATTTGCATATGGCCGGAATGGCAGCTGAGGTAGTGTAGAGACAGCTGAGAAATAGGGCAGAGAAGAAAGAGGCAGACGCAGGGCCTCCACCCTATCCAGGCCCAACCCCACCACCGTCAGCCCCACCCTCAAGCAGCATTTATCCAGATTTGTCTTTACAGTTACCTACGATTGAGGCAGAAGGAAGTATGAAGGTAAGAATGAGAATAAACGCAGATTATGAGGATACAAGAAAGAGGGAAGAAAGAGAGGATGACTATAGGATAATAGCAGGTGAATCTGAGAGGGTGAGATTTCAGACAGAAGAGGAGAGACAGTGGGAGGAGGAAAAGCGGAAGGAAAAAGAGAGAGTGTCAGAGAGAAGCGCTATATGAGGAAGAGAGGGTTGCATGAGAAGGCACAACAGAAAGTAGGGGCTTTAGGAGAGCAATTAAAGGAAGAGACAGTGGGAGCAACAGGGGGAGTAACAAGGCTGCCCTTCAATGAGAAAGCAACTACTCACAGCCACAGACACCAAGCAGGCAGACCCAAACATGAGATTGACTCAGACCACTCAGATCATGACTCTGACTATGACCATAGGAGTCAGAAAAGTGATAGACATGGAAAAAATAAAGGGGGATTTAAAGAAAAACACATCAGTTTGAAAATAAGCGTGGCTAGTTCAGATTCAGAGGATGAAGGAGAAGATGAAGAAATGTGGTCAGATTGTGCGAGCCAAGGATCCGCCGCCTCATCAAAACAGGATGCCTCAGTGAGAGAGAGAGGAAAAGGCGGGGCAGGAAGGCCCAAAGGTAGTGTAGAGGAAGCTTATATGAATAACTTAGAGGAAATGGTAAGAAACAAACATGAATTAGAGGAAGGACTGAAGAAATTAGCTCAACAGGAAATAGAAGAACACATGAATGCTCAATTACCACCAAATTAGCTGGTCTAACCGTAGGCACAGAGCTCACCATAGGTGATGTGAGAGGATTAATTGGACAGAAATACGGATTAGGGACAACAGACCAATTAGATAAAGATGCAGGGACCATATACGTAGCATTTGTGAGAAAAGAGGGAGAGGGACCAGCAGACTATGTGGAGAGATGCAGGAAAGACTGGCAGGGAAGGTCAGGAACAAATCCAGGTACAGACCCACTCCAAGGATTGATGTTCAAGGCTGCAGTAATGAAAGGAACAGACAAGGAGGTGCAGGCCAAGATGGAGGATGACCCCCAGAGCAGACACAGAGCCATTACACATTTGGATGAGGACACTCCAACATCACATGCGTAGAGCAGAAGAGAGAAAGGCTAGGAGCAAAACAGAGGTAGAGAATTTGAAAATACAACTGACTAAATTGCAGTTAGCAAAAGCTAGAGAGGAAGGCGCAAGTCACAAACAAGCAGCCAAAGCGAAGACACAAGCACAAATGAATCAACAACAGACGGAGCCAGTGCCAATGGGAATTCCTATTCCAGTTCCAGTTGCCCCAGTTGCAGGCCAATTTTATACAGGACCCTCCCCAGGGACCATGGAACCCGCCAGGACCATGGAACCCATCACAATCACATTATAGAGGAGGAAGAGGACGAGGCTTTAATCCTCGAGGAGGCTATGAAAGGGGCAGGGGCGGACCACCGGGGGCTAGGGACAATGGGTGTTTCGTGTGTGGAGGTCATGGACATTGGGTATGAGACTGTCCACAAAACCAGAGAGGGCCACCAAGAGGGGGACCACTTCCACAGCAGCAACAACAGCATGTGCCACCGCAACCACAACTGGCCCCAGGTAACCAGTTGCCCCAAGGCACCTGGTATCCAGATCAATACTAGGGGTGCCCGGGGTCGAGGGCAAGGGGAGAGGCTGACCCCTTGCTACGGGGAGAAGTGAACGAACGAAAAGTGGACTTTTTAGTTGATACAGGAGCAACACATTCGACTCTGATACAACCTCAGTTCGGTCAACAGCTCTCCAAATATTCCATAGACCTTGTGGAATTTAGAGGACAGCCAATGCCACTCCCTTTCACAGAACCCCTCCCCACTAAAATAGCTGGTTACCAGTTTCATCAAAGCTATGTATATTCGCCACAATGCCCAATCTCACTGCTAGGAAGAGATGTCCTAGTTAGATTGAAAGCATCTATCGTATGTGGCCCACAGGGGGTGCAAGTACATTTCCCTAATGGGGAAAAAATAGACTGTTCAGAGACAATTACTTCAAGATGTAACAATGGACAATGGATCCTAGGGGAAGATCCTGATCAGCAGCAACAGTCGGCCAACGTTTACTGGGCTCGATTGAATGAGAACCAAGACCCACCAATTAGCAATCTTTTCAAACTGTATCAACAATGGAAACCGTGGATTCACTCAGTGCACCCATATGTACCGGTCCCTGACGTTCCCCAATGTACTCTTCTCTATGACCGCACCCAAACCGAACTGTCTTCGGACTGTTTATATGTATCAAAGAAAGGAGTAGTAGCACGAGTCCTGCTCACTGAAGAACAGACAGAGTGGTACAGCATGGGTAACACTGCAGCACCCCATATTAGCCTAGCATTAGGAGCAGGAAGTCAAACAAAAGATTAAGGACCTATGGTAAAAGCAGCAGCTCAGTTACAGGACTGGGAACAAACCACAATCCCTGCAGGCACGTACTCTAAAGAAGGACAGGTGTGTAAGATCACACATTACACCACCTCACAATCAGAATTAGAGAAAAAGGTAATCACACGAACATATGGCAGGGAAGGTACAGATCATGAACAGACAGAAACCATGTTAGGAAGAATACCTAGCACAGTGTGGGCACAGGGAAAGAATGACGTGGGACGATGTGAACCGCCAGAGCCACCCAGATTTAGGCTAAAACCAGGACCACCGGTGTGGGTACCACAGTACCCCACAAATGAAAAAGCAAAGGAAACCATAACAAACCATAGAAGAACTACAACAGAATGGAGTGTTGGAACCCTCCGACAGCAATTGGAACACCCCTATTCTACCAGTCCCAAAACCAGATGGCACTTTTAGAATGGCACATGACCTTCGATTAGTCAACAGAAGAATAAAAACACCTCCTATTCCGGTCCCAAACCCACACACGGCTCTAGCAGAACTCACTAGGGAAATGTCCCATTTCTCAGTAATAGATTTGGCTAATGCGTTCTTTTCCATTCCCCTGGAACAAGAGCTGAGAAAATACTTTGCATTCACATGGGAGGGACAGAGATATCAATACACATGTTACCCACAAGGAATGAATCTCTCACCCGGAGTGTTCAACAAAGTATTAAATCAGCATTTAAAGAAGGAGGTAGCACTTCCAGAGAACACTGTCTGTCTACAGTATGTAGATGATCTGCTGATAGCAGCAGGCAGTGCAGATCGTTGCCTACAGGACACAGAATCGGTGTTAAAAGTACTAGCTACAACAGGCTACAAAGCCTCAGGGAAAAAACTCCAGTGTTCCAGAACACAGGTGCAGTTCTTAGGGAGATGGATAACCGGAGAAGGAACCAGTCTCTCAGGGGCACACAGAGAGACGATTTTAAGACATCCAAAACCAGTAGACGTGAAAGGAATGTTGAGCTTCCTAGGACTGACAGGATAGGGCAAACATTTCATCCCAGACTATAACAAAGCAGGCCCATTGAGGAAAACGGTCTTAGAAGCCGGGATGAAAAATCAGAAGGGTATACTGAACTGGAATATAGAGGCAGAAGAGGCGTTCATACGACTCAAACAAGAGATGGCGTTGGCGTCATCTCTACAGACTCCAGACTATAAAGAACCATTTTATCTAGACACGTCAGAGAAAGACGGGACAATGAATGCAGTACTATACCAGAAAACACCACAAGGGAGAGCAGTACTGAGATACGTAAGCACACCATTAGATCACATAGAGTTAAGACAACCTCTGTGTGTGAGACATGCAGCAGGACTAGCCAGAGTCCTAGAGAAAGTAGAACACCTAGTGGCAGGGCATCCACTCAAAGTTTTGACCAGGCATACTGTAATAGCGTTAATCTCATCATCTGTTTGGCTCAGGCTCTCGACTGAGGAAAGTAGAGGACGGCTTAAATGCGCCAAACATAATGTACACACACGAAGGAGTTAATGCAGAGAGCTGTTTAGCAGTTCCAGATGACAAAAACCCACATGACTGCATTCCACTGACAGCGCAAGCCATTAAAGTGAGACCCGACTTGCATGCAAAACCACTGGACCGACCAGACATGGACTGGTATGTAGACGGCTGCTGTTTCAGAAAAGATAATGGCGGACTAAGCGCAGCATGGGCAGTGGTTACCAAAGATCAGGGAAAGTTTGAGACACTAAGTACAGGAGAAGTGACAGAAAAACCGTCAGCTCAGCTAGCGGAAGTAATGGCAGTGACAGCAGCTTGCAACCATGGTGAGGGAAAGAGAGTAAACATATATACACAGACTCTGCATATGCCAGTGCAGCAGTTCATTGTCAGTTGAAAGAGTGGGAGAGAGCAGGTTTTGTGACAGCTTCAGGATTACCAATCAAGCATGAGGAGGAAATGAGGAAACTGAAAGAAGCTCTTATGAAACCAGCGGAACCAGCGGTAGTAAAATGTAAAGGTCACAGTACAGATAAGACAGACACTGCGGCAGGAAATGCAGCGGCAGGAAATGCAGCGGCAGACGCAGCAGCAAAGAAAGCAGCAGGGTATAGAGTACCGTTGCTAATGATGCAGGCAGAACTAGCAGAGCCAGTACCTCCAAGATGGACAGTCGATCAGCTAGTAGCTCTCCATCAAGAGGGCTCCCCAGAGGAAAGATCCATGTGGATAGGGAGAGGAGCAGTTAAGGATGCAGAAGGACTAGAAAGGACTGCACACTCCTGACCGGTCGGCCAGCTCCCGCTGGAAGGCTCCTGTTGCCAGAAACCCATGAGTGGTCAGCACCTGTGTGGGAATGGACAACCCCTGGCTCCTGGCTGTGTGTCGTTCTAGGGCTGGCCGCAGCTCTGCGCACAGCTCCAGTAACACTGGCCTCATCAAACTGAAAGGACTCATGAGCCACTTGTCGTCATTTGCCAACAGATCTTACCGTTCTCTAAACACCCTCTCACGTCTGATATAACCATTTGCGATGTCTTCTAACAAGGTCAAGCCTGCCATTGTTAATGCCATTTTTTCATCACTTTGCGCATGCTTTTATATCTATCCATATGACTGCAAACACGTGTGTGTTAAATGTCCATTAATGTGTCTCTGATGTGCACATTACACTGAGGATGAATTGTTTTCACATAATTAACAGTTTCCCAGCATCACCTCTAAGTGTCGCAATACAATAGCTGTAGGTCATTTCACTTTTGATACATCTGAACGTTGGCGTTGAAAATGGCATACGCCACGTTTTTGTGCATACGAAACATTGATACATGAGGCCGCAGGTCTCCTCCGTGCAGATGTTTTATTTAGAAGGCTTTCGCTTTGGTGACCGTGGAGAGCCTTTTCCTCCCTTCGTCCTTCATCGTGATGACAAGCCTGGCGGGGAACAGCAGTGAGGGTCTTAAGCCCATGTTGTAAAGCACCAACATCACCTCTTGGTTTTTCTGGCGCTCTGCCACCACCTCCGGTGTGTGCCCTGGCTTCGGCTTCTCGGATAGCGTGCGGCGAGCCCTGTCACATTCCGGCGGTGATTCCACGAAGCCTTTGCTGAAAACCTCCATGAGCAGCTCTGCAAAGAAGGCAGCAGACCCTCCACTGATTTAGGTACGCCAACCACACGGAAATTGCTGCAATGATTGCGGGACTCCAGTTTGCCAGTAGTTTAGCGTTGCTCTTTGTTAGCTTGTCACAGGAGGCCTCCAGACGCTCGTCTTGTAGATTTGCATTTACCTCGAGGGAGACTATTTTTTGAGCGTGGTCAGACACTGTGGCATGAACACAGTCCAGCTTTGCTTCGAGCATTGAAATGGAGGCTTTGAGATTGACGAAGAGGACTTTGAACTCAGCGGGCTGTGCAGTGCTACTCCAAAAGGTTAGTAATGGTCGGCAAGTTAATCAAGCCACTTGCCTTCTGTGCAGGGCTAGCCTTTGCCCCCTGGTGTTTTACAGTCTGGTCGAATAGGTGATGTACCCGTCAAACGAGAGGAATATTACTATTTGTAGGGACTTTCGGGGTACTGACTTTCGGGGTACTGACACGTGAAATCATCATCAAGTTGTGAGAGCAAGACTCTCTCTCTCCTCCAATGATCCACCAGCTCCTGTAGAAAGGAAACTCCCTACTCTGAAGAATCCAGCCTTATGGGGGGCTGACCGCCCTCATTTCATTGCACCTAGTTTTAAATAGATGTACTTGTACTTATATAACTTTCTAGTCTTCTGACAACTCAAGGCGCTTTCACAGTGTTTGTCACATTCTCCCATTCACACAGGCATTCATACTGATGGCAGTGGACATCTACATACCATCTAATCTAATGTAAACATTCACACCACATTTACACATCCATGCACAGCACAGGGAGCAATTCAGGGTTCAGTGTCTTGCCCAAGAACACTTCGACATGTGGACCGGGGGAGGCGGGGATCGAACCACCAATCTTTCGAATGGAGGACGACCCACTCTCCACTGATCCACAATCTCCCCGGAACGTATCTGCAACATCCTTTAAATGGCTTTTGTGTTAAATTGATATTGTGAATGCATGCTAAATTAGACTTAAACTTCTCTTTATTGATCCCTTTGGGATTACTCCCGCAAAGAAATTGAATTTCCAGCAGCTTACAAAAAACACAAGGGAGGAATAAAAAAATACAGCATGGGATAACCAATAAACGCTTAGCTAAATATATACAGAAGGTATATATATATATATATATATATATATATATATATATATATATATATAAAAGCAGTCAAACAGTCAAAAATAAACTCTTATATATATATATATATAGATATATAGCTATAGATATATAGATAAATATATATATGTATATATATATATATATATATATGAGGTAGATGTAAGAATACAGGTAAAATAAAATTCACGGAAAAGGAAATCAGATAAGTTAAGTGTAGGGGAAATTTATAAGATAAAATATGCATGACTGCATATGACAGAAATGAGCAGTAAGATTAAAGTATTGCACTTAAGTGGTGGATAAAGTTATTGCACAAAGAAAAGGAAGATAAGTGCCCAGGTATGTAGAGTAGATTATTAGTTGCGCAGTGAGTGGCTCCCACTCCTTCCCTTCTGTCCTCTTTATTTCATCCTCCCCCCGAGTGAGGAGTTGTAGAGGATGATGGCCTGAGGGACAAAGGCGTTCTTGAGCCTGTTGGTCCTACACTTGGTCAGGCGCAGCCTTCCACTGAACGGGCTCCTCTGGTTGCTGATGATGGTGTGCAGGGGGTGGCTGGCATTGTCCATAAAGTACAGCAGTTTATCCAGTGTCCTCCTCTCAGTCACCAGCAAGTCCATTTTCATGCGGACCACAGAGCCGGCCCGCCTGATCAGTTTATTCAGTCTGGAGGTGTCCTTCTTGGATATGCTGTCCCCCAGCACACCACATTTTAGAAGAGGACACCGGTGACCACTGGTCAAACATCCACAGCAGTTTGCTACAGATGTTGAAGTTGAAAGACTGCAGTCTCCTTGGGAAGTACAACCTGCTTTGTGTCTTCCTGTACAGGCAGCTGGTGTGTGCTACAGGCTAAGGTTGAAGATCTGTTGTAGTGGTTCCCCCAGTTCTGCCGCGCAGGTCTTCAGTAGTCGTAGTAGTAGTTATTATGGTAACATTGGACAGTCTTGACAGGGGAGACCACATCTGCACAGAAGTTCAGATACTCTGTCAGACAATGTGTCATCCCCTCTATGTCCTCACCATGCGGGTCGATCAGTACATCCCAGACTGTGGTGTTGTAACAGTCTCTCTGCGCTTTCCATCTACAGGGGGTCTACAGGGTATACAGTGGCTGTTGGTGGACCAGGTTGTGATCAGACTTCCCCAGTGAGGGGAGATGGGTCACTCTGTATGCACTGTTTACATTAGCATACAGGAGATCAATTGTCCTGTTGATTTTGGTGGGACAGTCTACAACCTGGTGAAAAACAGGGTGCTGTGTCTGCAGCCTTGCAGTGACTGAGTGGATCTTGTCACAGGCAGTGGCTACGTCCGCTCTGGGAGGGATGTAAACAAAGATGGTGATCACGTGACTGAACTCCCTGGGCAGTTATATGGACCTAGGCTAACAGCTAGCAGCTTGAGGTCCAGGCAACATGAGACTGTCTTTACTAAGATATGTCCTGGGTTACACTAGCGGTTGTTCATATACATGATGAGTACCCCACCTTTGCTTTTTCCGCTCGCTTTAGTGTCTCTGTCGGCTCTCATGGCAGTGAATCCCGGCAGGTCCACGTTAGCATCCGGTACGAGGTGGTATACATGTCTCCGTAAAGTGGGGAATCGATGGCTTGTAGCGCCTACAATTCTCCGTTTGCGTGGCCTTTAGCTTCGCCCTGGCCTTGCATCCCCTGGGTCTCTTCCTCAGCTCCGCCGTGACGGGGTGTCCCAGCTTTTCCCTTTGTGCGTAGAGCCAGCAGTTCCTCTCTTGAGTAATTGAGAAAACTGGCTCTTGGTTGCATTCTAAAGTTAGAAATATCCATAGGATACATATAAAACACACAATCTCTTCAAAAAAAGAGTAAAAAGGTAGAAAGAAAGAGGTTAAAATAGGGTAAAAGAGCTAAAAACCGGAGAGCTTCTGGAGAGGCAGCTGTCTCCTACAGTGCCAGAAGCACATTCTTATTTAACATTGATACCTACACAGTGAGTAATAACAAAACTTCAATTATATTGTGACAAAAATCAACACTTAATGTTTATAAATCCCCACAAATCCCTCCTTTCAGACCTTTTAAGGTGCGAATTCAATATTTTCATATACCAAAAAAAGTGTCTATCAAACTGTTTGTACCCATACCATTATTCTCAGCCATTTCTTCATTAAGCGTTATGAGACCTTGAAATATTGAAATTTGTCTCACAACATTTAATTCCCCAGACTTCCCGCCCTGTTACGCTTACTGATTCTCCTGGAATTTGCTGGAATTTTGGTTAGGGGTTTAAGCAGCCAATTTTATGCCATTAGGCCATAAAACGTCTCTCCCAGATTTGTTATCTCACTCTTGTAAGCAAAATGGCATTCCACATTGACAGATCTGTTAAATGAGCTGGACAAAACAGTGTCTTCACGATGAATCCTTGAGTCATGAACAGACCCAGACCACTTGGCCTCCACATTGGAATTTATGTATGCAGCATCTATTATTTAATATTAATTTAATGGATCTCTACATCATTCACCTGCAATCCCATGGAACTCCTCCTTGATGGCTCTGACAGGTTTATGTCCAGGGAAAAGGACAAAGATGGGTAATAGCCGTTTCAGGGCGAGGCACACTTTTCTGACCGCTCTGCCTACAGTTGCCTTACTCAAGTGCTCTGCATCTCTGTCGTAAAAAACACCTCCCATTTGCAAAAAAAAAAACGCAACGCAACACACAATATCTGATGGGATGTGAGACCATGACTTTGTAGCTCCACTTAATTAACTTAATGCGATGTGTGAATTTTAAATGGGCTCATGTTTTACAGAATCTTTTCAACACACTCTGATCGTCCCACATAAGTGATTGTATGGTTGAATCTTAAACACACTAACTTTTGATAACTTTTTCAGCCAGGTGGTTTCATGCAAAGCACCCTGTAACACTCAAATGTTACCTCAAGTTTATTTCTTTTTCATTATCAGAGATACCCCTATTTTATTTTAATCCTTCACTTATGCAAATCATACATGTAGTTATAATATCCTACACCTTTAAATTACTTATCTAGAAGTAATTCATTTTTTCTCAAATTACCATATCATATTTTCATAGCACCCAACTCCCCTTTTTATTGTATCCTATTTTAATTGTTTACTCTATTTATCATCATTATCATGAGCACTTGTTCAACATAGAATTACTTTCATTACATATACTCGTCAGTTGAGCCTCTAAGCAGAGGACTTGCAATACAAAAAACTACAAAACAAAAACCCTCCGACGTTTATCGATGCCCCTGGCAATTCTTCAGTAGCGGCGGTAGCAGTAGTAGTATTCTTCACCCAGACTGGCTCTCATTCGTTCATGAGTTGAATCCTCTTGGGTCCTGCAATGAGCCACCAGCTCAAGGCCGCCTACGAATGAAAAAAGGCCAAGTACTGAGAGTTGGCTGCTGAGTGTCGGATAGCTGGCTGGAAGGCAACCAAGGAGCTTGCAGAGAGGGCTTAGAAAGGAAGCTTTTGGCAAGCCTTGGGAACGAATAACTTACCCCAACAACAACTGCAGGGGGGAACACCTAACAGTTGCAGGGGATGGCAGGGAGACGTCCCTGTCACTCCTCCGCCACCAGGAGACGTTCAGTGAATAATAACAAAACTTCAAATATATTGTGACAAAAATCAACACTTAATGTTTACCCCAGGTTGCCAAAATGGCGCCTATTTATAAGGTGTCAACCCATTACCTTGGAAGAATCCATTCCCTGGGATCCCCTGCCTAAAACATGTTTAACCCACCATTGTTTTTATTTCTGTATAAACACCACATCATCTGTGACCTATATACATCCTACTCTACGTCCACTAACAGAAAATACACAAATACACTTCATAGTACCTCCACTTAAATACAATTCACACATTAACCATCCCCACACCAATTTACACTTGGCTGCCCCTGGAACTATATAAGCGGCGTCCGTTTCCTGGGGAAGCTTTTTGCCTGCAAACCCTGACGACAACAAACTGTTGAGTACACAACACTCTTGATTTATTTCATCTGCACATTTAACCCCATGTCCGTCTGCTCCAGGTAGGCCCACACAGCAAACCCGCAGGCCACACCAAGGATAACAAACATGGTGACAAACATTCAATACATATGGTAAACATTTTAATACAAATGTACAAAAAGCAATGTGTTAAAATGTTTAGTGCAAATCTCCAATAAAGTGCTGTTGCTCTTCTTAAAGTGTCTGTGCAATTATTAAAGTGCATCTGTAATCACACTCAGTCTAAAGTGCGTGGTGCCATGTGTGCAAAACTGGTGACGATGTGCTCTTCGTCACAGGAGGCCTTTGGGGCCAAGTACAATAACTTCAGTTTTTTCTGAGTTTAACATCAGAAAATTGCAGGTAATCCAGCTTTTTTTTGTTTGATCCAGAAATATAATTGTGTATCATCAGCATAACAATGAAAATTCCTAAGGGAAGCATATACAAGTGTCATGATCTGGCTCTGTCAGTGCCCTCCTCTCCTTTGTCTCGTGTGTGTTTGTCTCACTCTGTCTGTGTTTCCCTGCATGTGCTTCCCCCTGTCTGTCTGTAGGTCCGGTAGGCGTTCCCCAAAGCTGCTGCCTGTTTAGCTGATTACACCACCACCTTAAAAAGCCTGAGGCTGGCAGGCATGCAGCGCCGGACCGTCGTCGACCCAACCTTGGTAAAACTATTCCCCCCGGACAGGCATCCCCTTTCTCGTAGTGATTTTCACACTCCCCGTTGTAAGCTTACTAATCGTGTTTGTGTTCTGTTTTTCTCTCCGTAGTTTCCCGTGTTCCTGTTTCCCCGTCCGTCTCCCGATCTCCCGTCGTCTCCCCGTTCATGTATTTCCGTGTTTGTTTAGTTAGTCTTGTGTTTGATTATCTGTATTGTTTTTCCGTTTGTATTATTAAACGTTTTATTTGTAACTTTCTTTTGTCCGTGTCTGCATTGAGTCCACCTTTGTGTTATACCTGTACCGTTCATGACAATAAGGTGAATAGAATCGGTCGAAGGACAGAACCCTGTGGGACTTTAGTGTGCATGGAGGATATCGTTAACATGTGCAAACTGAGATCTATCTGATAAATAAGACTTAAACCAGCTTAATGCGGTTCCTTTAATGCCAATTAGATGCTCCAGTCTCTGTAGTAGGATAAGATCTAGTATAACAAGTACAGAGACAAGTCCTTTGTCTGAAGCTATAAGGACGTAGTCATTTTTACCAGTGCTGTCTCAGTGCTATGATTCAGTCTAAATCCTGACTGGAAGTCCTCAAATAACTCATAATGTACAAGTCACACAGCTGATTGGCAACTAATTTCTCAAGGATCTTAGAGAGAAAAGGAAGGTTAGATATAGGTCTATAGTTGGCTAGTACCTCAGGATCAAGACTGGGCTTTTTGAGAAGCGGTTTAATTACAGCTACTGTAAAAGACTAGTACATAACCTGCTGATAAAGACATATTAATATCTAATACAGGAGTGCTAACTAAAGGTAACACTTCTTTAAGTAACCTAGTTGGTATAGAGTCTAGGAGACAAGTTGAGGGCTTTGATGCCAAAATAGTAGAGGTTAATTTGTTAAGGTCAACTGTAGAATAGCAGTCCAAGAATATCAGGTCATACAGTTGTTTCTAAGGTTTCGGGGTTTGTAGAAAAATTGGTGTCAAGCGAGTTGTTTTTGTCTCTAATAGTTTTAATCATTTTGTTATTAAATAATGTCATGAAGTTGTTACTATTGAGGGTTATAGGGCTACATGGCTCAATAGAGCTGTGGCTCTACTTGAAGCCCTCACAAAAAAGAGGAGTAAAAGAAGCCATCAATGTTAAAGTAGAGAAACCATTAAACAGAGGAGGAGTTTTAAGGACCCATCCATACGAGGACGCGTTTTCCTGTAACTGCACAATTTAGTATCGGTTAGGCCGACCATCCACACGCAGCCGGCGTTATCAGAGCCTGAAATCGGTCTTTTCTGTAACCAGGTCTCGGAGTGGGAAAATTTGAGAACGCTCCCCGTGGCGTTGTCGTCTGGACGGCGAAATCGCATACTTTTGTTAACGATGCCATCATCTCCCCACCTCGGACCACTCACCCCCACAGCGTCACACAACAACAACAGTGCTGCTGCATGAGAGGAGAGACACGGACCTATAGACTGTATACTGAACTGTACTCTGAGCGACATGCATGAGAATGAATTAGGTTGACCATATATTTCCCCCTTTTCCCTAATGGTCTGAATAAGTCGCTAGATTGCTTTTTATAAATAAAGTTGTCAAAAAGGTCTCAAAAAGTAGTGGGACAGTGCCTGCCTGCAAAACACCACAAAAGTCTTCAATAACACCAGAAACAGTCAAGAGATTTCTCTGTAGGATGGATGAGGATTTGGGAAGTCTTCAGATCTGGAGAGAAAGTCTCTGGTGTTTGTATTATGATTATACACAACAGCGGCTCTCCCTCTCTTCTTCTCCGTGATGGTGTATTTCTGTGGCAGTTACAGTGGCCCATCCATGTGTATAACAGCGTTTTAGCCGGTTTCACTGGTTTCGCGTGGACACAGATATTTCTTGAGCCAAGGCCGTGGGGACAGAAAACTTTTTAATAATGAAGGAGAAAAAAAACTTAGTTTTTGTTTGTTTGGATGTACCATAAGACACCACTTATCTCCAATTTACAATGCTGCCCTTTCATCTCTTCCCATGAGATTCAACAATCTAACCTCAAAGAACAACTGCTCACAAAAACCTCCTGTGACTCCAACGACTGTTGTTAACCCAGTAGTCGGGGCGGCAGAGCACAAAGGGTTCCAATGACATCATCTGCCTTGTACATGCCCTCACTAGAGGTTAAATACCTGGATCTCCACGCAAGACATTTGGACCAGTCCCAGCCTGGTCGGATGCATAAATGAACTAATGTAGCCTCTTGGAAGAGAGGTGAAACATCTTCATAGATATACAACCAAGTCCAGTTACTTCTGACTTAAATTTCTTTGATGATAACCATAACCTGGACAAATGAGAATATTCACAAATTTTTAAAATGCATTTTACTTTCATAATGCACTTACCAATAATCGCAAATACTGTGAAGCCTGCAGTCCTCCACGGCAAAGTTGAGAGAGAAAAAAAGTGTCCTGTCCGTGTAGTTGTGGCGCGTCCGGTCTGTGCATCTGCCCCTGATCAGGCCAGCACCAGCTGGACGGACTTAATGGCTGGGACGTGCCCGGTCTGCGCATATGCCGCATATCGGCCCGCACCAGCTGAACGGAATAAATTTAGTTAGCACTCACCGGGCGTACAGTCACAGTAGAGGTTTCAGGCGAGTCTGGCGCAAAGGTGGTGCAGATCCGCATTGTGAGTGCGACTGCTGCGCAAATCTGCTGATTCGAGGACGGATCAGGCCCTGATATAATTGCACGTGCATGTACCGCAAAATATTCGCTTCCCTGCCTCAGCCCAAATTTTTGACAGAAAAATCCCTGCTGTTCCTACTCCATGTAGTTGTGTAGTTGTCCGTGTAGTTGTGGCGCGTCTGGTCCGTGCATCTGCCCCCTGGTCAGGCCAGCACCAGCTGGACGGACTTAATGGCTGGGACGTGCCCGGTCTGCGCATATGCCGCATATCGGCCCGCACCAGCTGAACGGAATAAATTTAGTTAGCACCCACCGGGCGTACAGTCACAGTAGAGGTTTCAGGCGAGTCTGGCGCAAAGGTGGTGCAGATCCGCATTGTGAGTGCGACTGCTGCGCGAATCTGCTGATTCGAGGACGGATCTGGCCCTGATATAATTGCACGTGCATGTACCACAAAATATTCGCTTCCCTGCCCAAGCCCAAATTTTTGACAGAAAAATCCCTGCTGTTCCTACTCCAACTGTGTGTTTCCTGACCCTTTGCAGAATAAATGAACAAACTCCGATCCATGATGTTGTCATCCTTCAGCCTATAAGCAACCATTTCACAACTGCTCTAGAAAACTGGTGCCGTGACCTGGATCCATTGGTCAGCCATCGTCGATGGTCTGCTGTGTGCTTGTGACATCTGGGATATCAAGTTGGTGGACCTGTGGATCCCGATAGTTGCTGAAGTGTTTGCTAAGACTGTTTAACACAGGCATTCAGAAAAAAATCAATAACTAACAGGAATTATATTGATACAAGTTGCACACCCTATATACTGTAGGACGGCAGTCTATCACAGGGCACATAGAGACAGACAGAGACAGACAACCATTCACACTCACATTCGCACCTACGGGCAATTTGGAGTCATCAATTAACCTTGACATGTGCATGTCCTTGGACTGTGGGAGGAAGCCAGAGAACCCGAAGAAAACCCACGCTGACACAGGGAGAACATGTAAACTCCACACAGAAGAGCCCCAAGCTGGGATTTATGTGATATCTGTAAAACTTATTTTTGAGTTTTTTTTCATAATTGTATATGTGCATTACATTTGTGTGATATGGAAGGCAGAGGTCAGAATACCTCTGATGACCTCTCACAGAGGTGCAGGAGATCATCGATGAACATCAAAGAGAGTGCCAAAGGTCATGTTCTACAGTAACTACAGCTACAGCATCCTTTAGCTCCCCTGAACCTGACACTGATTTTGCCCAAGTGAACACGGTCAAGTGCTACCGAACTAACCCAACCAAGTCAATGAAGCAGCTGTTTTAGAATTAGGCACTCTGGAACGGGTGTTAGAGCGTGCCAACCAGTCTGCCCCTGCCGCTAGACCTCTGTTCATCCCATAAGCTCAGTTTGCCCCATGCAGAGTTTGTGGTGACAGCTCCCACTCAACACAAACACACTGCATGAGAGAACGGAGATGTTTAAGTGCAATAATTTAATCTTACTGCTCATTTCTGTCGTATACAGTAATACATATTTTATCTTGTACATTTTCTCTACATTTAACTTGTATGATTTCATTTTCCCTTAATTTAATTTTACCTGTATTCTTACATCTACTTCATATATATTTAACTAAGAGTTTATTGTTTAGTCTTTATTGTTTTTCTATACTTTCTGTATTTAGCTAAGAGTTCATTGGTTATCTTGTAGTCTATTTTTTTTATACCTCCCTTGTGTTTTTGTAAGCTGCTGGAAATTCAATTTCCTTGTAGGAGTCATGCCAAAGCTGTGCTGCTGATACAGTCCATAGATGAGGGTTATTTATTGTCCGTGAGTGTTGAACAGTCTTATCGGCAGGGGGGAGAAATGTAAGAGTGTACTGTTCAAATTTCCCGGCCTGTGAATGTACTCATTTGTCTAGGTCATTGTTATCCCCAAAGCGATTTCAGTTTACCTATCAAAATATCATGGTTAATGGTGTCAAAGGCTTTTTTCAGATCTATGAAAATTCTTAAGTGTAATTTATGGTTAATAGCATCAGTAATGATTTCCACAGACTCAGTTAAAGCTAGAGCAGTCGAGTGGTTTCTTCTGAATCCATATTGGCCATGTGGCACAACTTTGGCAACTTTCATTTTGGTGGGAAATGTCCCAGTTTGAAATGACAGATTGCAAATATATGTTAGAGGTGAAATTATTCCATCTTAATTAGCCCCATGTCGAAGTCGTTGACATCAGTGGATGTTTTTGCTATGCCTTCACTGGTGTGAGAAACATTGTGCTGGGATTTCTGCCTCCGTCCTTATCAAAGTGGTCCCAGTACAGGGGTGAGTCAGGAATGTCCTTGGCTAAGTCTGGCCCCACATTAACAAAGAAGTTGTTGAATCTTTCTGCTGCGATCTTCATGTTATCTTCCTTCATATTATTATCCTTGAAGTGGGAAGGGTAGCTAGGTTTTGTGTTTTTTTTCTTGATCACATTGTTTAGTATATCCCAGTATGTCCTGACCCTTATATATGTGTTTTTGTTTGATGTCTGTCTCACATTGTGTTTCCAGTCATAGATAGCACAGATTGGTAGGTGATCACTTCTATCATTTATCAGTAGACCTCTTCCTGCTAGATCGTTTAATGAGAGGTTGTAACCCCATTGCATACAATGTATTTGTCAGAACTGTCACGGACCAGACAGATGAGGACCACAAGTGCGTCACGTTTTAAGAGTTTTATTGAGGGTTCCAGAGAGGGGAAGGGAGTGCGATGTCGTGAGCCTGTGTGTGTGTTCCCCAGAGACGTCTCGTGCAGGTGGTGGAGGAGCGTCCAAGCTGGCCTGCAGAGGAGCTGGAACACACACACAACGGGACAGATAAGGCAAGGCAGTAGTGCAGTTCAGGGTGAGGCAGTGATCATAGTCAGGCAGAAAGGCAGGTCGGTTTACCGGGGCAGAAGATCATACAGGTCCAGAGGAGAAGGCAGGTCGGGTTTTCCAGGGCAGAAGATCAGGCAGGTCGGGTTTTCCGGGGCAGAAGATCAGGCAGGTTTACAGGCAGGTCCGGGTTGTACAGGAGTCAGGGAGTAAAGCCAGTGAAGCACGATACAGAAGCAACTTCGCAGACGGTCTGACAAGGCCGAGCTGAAAAGCAGGACTCTTTATGCTGGAGGTGGTGAGTGGGAAATGCACTGCAGCTGGCAGGTAAACGGGAGCAGAGCAGAGACAGGTGAAGCTGATGAGTACAATTAGTGAGTTGCCAGGCAGAGAGAGAGAGCTCATGACAGAACCCCCCCCCTAAGGGACGGCCCCAGAAGTCCCCAAGAAGCATCACCAAGCCGGGCGGGCGGAAGGGGGAGCCGGAGGAGGGTCAGAATTCCTCTGATTGGTCAGAATCCAGGTCAGGTGCCGGGTCCGGCCCAGCGTCAGGTGTCGGGCAGGTAACATGTTGGGGGCCCCTTGGGCGGCCACGCCGGACAGAGGGTTGGTCAGGATGCTGACGATGGAACTCAGAGATGAGAGTCCGATCCACAATCCGTCTGGCAGGCACCCAGGTCCTCTCCTCTGGGCCGTAACCTGCCCAGTCCACCAGGTACTGAATTCCTCTGCCCCGTCGCCTGGACCGAAGCAGTCGCCGGACGGAGTAGACCAGACCTCCGTCTACGAGACGGGGAGGAGGAGGAGGGGGTGCAGCCGGAACCAGCGGGCTCTCATGAACTGGCTTTATCTTGGAGACATGAAATGTGGGGTGCACTCTCATGGACCTGGGTAGTTGGAGCCGGACAGCAGTTGCACTGATGATCCTCTGGATGGAGAATGGACCAAGGAACCGTGGAGCCAGCTTTCGTGACTCAACTCTGAGTGGCAGGTCCTTGGCCGACAACCACACCTTCTGGCCCACCTGGTAGGTCGGTGCCGGAGTCCTCCGACGGTTGGCCCCGATGGCGTAGCTGGTGGCAGATCTGAGGAGTGTGGCGCGGGCCTGAGACCAGGTACGGCGACATTGTCGAGCATAGGCCAGGGCTGATGGACAGGTGACCTCCCCCTCCTGGCTGGCGAAGAGAGGAGGTTGGTAGCCATACACACACTGGAAGGGTGACATGCCAGTTGCAGAGCAGGTGAGAGAGTTGTGTGCATACTCCACCCATGTCAGTTGTTTTGCCCAGGCCCGGGGGTTGGAAGATGCCACGCAACGGAGTGCCTTCTCTAGCTCCTGGTTTACTCGCTCCGACTGGCCATTGGACTGGGGGTGAAATCCAGAGGATAAACTGACTGTGGCCCCCAGCAGATGGCAGAACTCCTTCCAGAAGGTGGAAGCGAACTGTGGGCCCCGGTCCGAGACGACATCCCCTGGCAACCAGTGTATCCGCTTCCGAAGGGGGATGAAGTGTGCCATCTTGCTAAAACGATCCACTATGGTGAGGATGACAGTCATGCCGTCAGATGGGGGTAGGCCAGTAACAAAGTCCAGAGAGACATGCGACCAAGGTCGTAAGGGCACAGG
The DNA here is from genome assembly GCF_963691815.1 of Echiichthys vipera. Classification (NCBI taxonomy): domain Eukaryota; kingdom Metazoa; phylum Chordata; class Actinopteri; order Perciformes; family Trachinidae; genus Echiichthys; species Echiichthys vipera. The sequence goes on along the minus strand of NC_139832.1, from coordinate 34,386,576 downwards.
TAGTGGCTGGAGTAGGCCAGCTGGGGGCTGGTTGGAAGACTTGTTCTGGGTACAGGTGGGACAGGCACGAACAAACTCTTTTTGTCCTTCTTTAGAGACGGCCACCAGGGCAGCAACAACACAGGGACCAGGCAGGATGGGCACGGGTTCCTTGGTGTGCATATCGTCTCTCTGAAACTGACGGGACAGGGCGTCAGGCTTGGTATTGCGTGACCCAGGACGGTAAGACATTGTAAAGTCGAAGCGGGTGAAGAACAGAGCCCAGCGGGACTGTCTGGGGTTCAGCCGTTTGGCGGAGCGGATGTACTCAAGATTCTTATGGTCGGTCCAGACCAGGAATGGAACTATTGAGCCCTCCAGCCAGTGGCGCCACTCCTCCAGAGCGAGCTTGACCGCCAGCAGCTCCCGGTTGCCGATGTCGTAATTTTGTTCAGATGGCGAAAGTCGACGAGAGAAGAATGCACAGGGGTGGAGTTTGCCATCCTCTGCCGCTCGTTGAGAGAGCACAGCGCCAACGCCGACATCAGAGGCATCCACCTCTACAATGAACTGCCGATCTGGGTCAGGCATCTGAAGGATGGGGGCAGAAGTGAAGCGTGACTTTAGGATACTGAAGCCGTCGTCGGCTGCCGAGGTCCAGAAGAATGACACTTTGGGACTAGTCAGGGCGGTGAGAGGGGAGGCAACGGTGCTGTAGTTTCGGAAGAACTTGCGGTAGAAATTGGCAAACCCGAAGAACTGCTGAAGCTTCTTCCTGTTTTCTGGTAAAGGCCATGAAGTCACAGCAGAGACCTTGGCTGGATCCATTTGGATGCTCCCCTCTGCCACAATGTATCCCAGGAAGGCCACAGACCGAGCATGGAATTCACACTTCTCTGCCTTGACATATAGGGAGTTCTCCAGGAGGCGATTGAGGACTAGCTGGACATGGTGGGTGTGTTCGGACAGGGTACGGGAGAAGATCAAGATGTCGTCCAGGTACACGAAGACGAACTTGTTCAGCATGTCCCGTAAGACATCATTGACCAGAGTCTGGAACACTGCTGGGGCGTTGGAGAGACCGAATGGCATCACCAGGTACTCGTAATGGCCAGTGGGGGTGTTAAATGCCGTCTTCCACTCATCTCCCTCCCTTATCTGCACGAGGTGGTAAGCATTCCTCAGGTCAAGCTTGGTGAAGACCGTGGCTCCCTGGAGCAACTCGAAGGCAGAGGTGAGCAGGGGAAGAGGATACCGGTTCTTGATGGTGATGTCGTTTAAGCCTCGGTAGTCGATGCAGGGACGGAGGGACCCATCTTTCTTCCCCACAGAAAAGAAGCCAGCACCAGCAGGGGAAGAAGACGGACAGATGATTCCGGCTGCCAGGGAGTTGTTGATGTAGTCCTCCATGGCTCTTCTTTCAGGGGCAGAAAGGGAGTAGAGGCCACCTTTGGGTGGAGCGGTTCCTGGACGGAGGTCTATGGCACAGTCGTAGGGCCGATGTGGGGGCAGAGAAGTGGCCTTGGCCTTGTTGAATACCTCCCGGAGTCCGTGATAGCATGTGGGGACGTTAGAGAGGTCAGGGACAGAATCGGTGGGTACCGAACAGGAGGGTAGCATGGCAGAGCGCAAACAGGTCCGGTGGCAGTCCTTTCCCCACTCAGTGATTGTCCCAGTCGTCCAGTCAAGGTGGGGGTTATGCTGGCGAAGCCATGGGTAACCCAGGATGAGGGGTTGGCCTGGGGAGCGGAGCAGGTGAAAACGGATAGTTTCATGGTGGTTACCTGAGAGCAACATTGAGATGGGGGCAGTGACGCTGGTGACTGTGCCAAGGAGATGGCCATCCAGAGCTCGGGCTGGGACAGGACAGGGCAGATGTTGACTCTCCAGCCCCAACTGATGGGCCAGCTCGATGTCCATGATGTTAGCCTCTGCACCGGAGTCCACCAGGGCTGCTAAAGTATGGGTGGTTTCGGAGAGGACAAGTTGAACTTGAAACAGGGGCTTACGGCTGGTGGAGGGTTGGGTGATCATCAAGCTCAACCGGATCCCTCCTACATCCGATGAGCTCCGGCTTTTACTGGACAGGTGGCGACACGATGACCATTGGCCCCACAGTACAGGCAGAGGTTGGACGAGAGGCGACGCTGGTGCTCTGCAGGAGTGAGAGAGGCACGGCCAATCTCCATGGGTTCTGGCGGGTCGAGCTGGCTCTGGGGAGTGACTGAAGAGGGTGGCCGAGCAGCCGAATTACTCAGAGTGCGGACAGACGGCTGGGTGGAGCGTCCCTTCTCCCGTCGACGTGTCTGGATCCGACGGTCGATACGAACAGCAAGGGCGATGGCCTCATCGAGTGTTGAGGGTTGGTCATGCGAGACGAGTTCATCCTTCACATAATCCGCCAGGCTGTGAAGGAAGGCATCCACTAGTGCGGCCCCGTTCCATGAGCTGCGCCTTGCCAGGGTTCGGAAATCAATGGAGTAGTCCGCCACAGTCCGGTTCCCTTGGCGGATGGTCATCAGTTCCCTGGACGCCTCCGCTGTTGATGAGCCCAGGTCGAACACCATTAACATCTCCTCGACGAAGGCATCGAAGGAAGCACAAGCTGGGGTCTGCCGGTCAAACTCAGCGGTTCCCCACAGTCGAGCCCGGCCCGTCAGGTGTGTAATGACGTACCCCACTTTGGCCCCCTCTGTGGCGAAGGTCCTGGGCTGTAGCGAAAACTGGACCCGGCAGCTGGTTAAGAATGCCCGTACATGAGCCGGGGTGCCATCGAAACGTTCTGGGTTGCCGATCCTTGGCTCAGGCACACAGGGAGCTGGAGCGTTGGGGTCTGGAACAATTGAATGCTGAAGAGGTGCTGGGGCAGAGAGGAGAGAAGGCGCAGACAGAGCAGGTGCAGTTGCAGGTGTAGCTGGGGAGGGGTCATGAGCAGACGGAGAGGTCAGGTTTGTGAGCATTTGCAGGACCTGGGCTAGCTGTTGCTGCTGTTGGATACGCTGTTGTTGTTGGTGACCGAGCTGAATCAACGATGAGATGTCTCCAGCCATCCGTTGCATCGCTCCCTCTGCATGTTCGAGGCGCTGCATGGCAGTCGGTGGTTCAGAGTCGGTGGGTTCCATGCTGGGTGTGTCGTGCGCTGGGTCCATGCTGGTCAGACCGTACTGTCACGGACCAGACAGATGAGGACCACAAGTGCGTCACGTTTTAAGAGTTTTATTGAGGGTTCCAGAGAGGGAAAGGGAGTGCGATGTCGTGAGCCTGTGTGTGTGTGTTCCCCAGAGACGTCTCGTGCAGGTGGTGGAGGAGCGTCCAAGCTGGCCTGCAGAGGAGCTGGAATTCCTGGGGGGGGGGGGGGGGGACACAAACAACAGGACAGATAAGGCAAGGCAGTAGTGCAGTTCAGGGTGAGGCAGTGATCGTAGTCAGGCAGAAAGGCAGGTCGGTTTACCGGGGCAGAAGATCATACAGGTCCAGAGGAGAAGGCAGGTCGGGTTTTCCAGGGCAGACGATCAGGCAGGTTCAGGGGCGAAGACAGGTCGGGTTTACCAGGGCAGAAGATCAGGCAGGTTCAGGGGCGAAGGCAGGTCGGGTTTTCCGGGGCAGAAGATCAGGCAGGTTTACAGGCAGGTCCGGGTTGTACAGGAGTCAGGGAGTAAAGCCAGTGAAGCACGATACAGAAGCAACTTCGCAGACGGTCTGACGAGCTGAAAAGCAGGACTCTTTATGCTGGAGGTGGTGAGTGGGAAATGCACTGCAGCTGGCAGGTAAACGGGAGCAGAGCAGAGACAGGTGAAGCTGATGAGTACAATTAGTGAGTTGCCAGGCAGAGAGAGAGAGCTCATGACAAGAACCTTTGGAAGAGATGTTTAGTACTACCTTCTGTCAAAATGTGATGACGTCACATAAATTTAGTCATGAAAAAATAATACCTAAAAAATACATAACTCCCGCCTCTTTTGGGGTGGCCCCTTTCAAAATGTGCTGACATATAATTTTGTGGTGGTTACTGGTATAGGAGCATTGCCAAAGCAATACTATGTGTGGTTTGGTAATGCATTAGGTCATCTGCGGTCTGAAAAAAAAGCGGGAAAAACTTTATGTCAAAACCCAGCTGTTAAAAATAAATGTTACCTAATGCACAAAGGAGCATTCGGGTCATACATAGGTGGGCGTGGTTTCCAGTGGTTTAGTTTGTACAAGTATAGGAGATGTATGTGCGTGTAAGTGTGTGAGTGTGTCTGTGTAAGGGGCAAGAGTTGGAGAGATGTAGAAACTGATGTTCCGTGGACTGTAGAACTGGATGGAGGCCGGGGGGTGATTGTCGAGTTTAGAAGTGGAGTTGGGGTTCCATATGTTGACCTTTACAGTCATGAAACAGGAGTGAATTCTGTGTCACAGCTGAGAATCTATTCGACTGAATTTCAAAAGCTGAAGGAGAGTATTGGTGAAGGAGCAGGGCTATGTAGTTGAAATAATGCAGAGCGTATTGCATGTGGGAGACCCGCTTGCCCGCCTGCTGAACGGTTCTTTTATGGTGGACTGTTCAAGATCCCACATCTGGCTGCTGGTGAGATACCAGCATGGAGTGCATAACGGCGAGAGACCCCGGACTGGGATGGAGAAAGAACGTTTTTTTCCAATCCAACTGGCATTCAAAGTGGCAGACTTTCCCCAGTTAGAAAACCTGTTGAAAACAATCAAGTTGTTTTTCACTCAAGAGAAAAGGAGACAGGAGTTGTTAGAAAAACGGCTTACCATACGTGGTGAAAATTTTGCAGGGGGAAGCGTGGGTGCAGCAGCGAGGCGTGTCAGTATGGCCTGTCATTTTGCTGGGATGTATACAGACAATGACATGGTGGACGGATTGGAGACAGATTCCATCCACTAGCCCCCGCCTAGTGGGCGTGACCCTGTTTTAGACCCTCCTTCGGGGCGGTAGCTTATAGTATCTGTGGTATATATTCAGAATTGCAGTATTTAGAATAGAATGTTGCAATGGACAACCCCATGTACAACGCCATGGACAGCGCCATGGACAACGCCATGGACAACCCACTGGACACCCCCGTGGACAACCCCCTGGACAACCCACTGACCCAGGATGCTGACTCAAGCTCTTTTCCAGCATGGGAAAACGATGACGTCGTGGGAGGAGCAAAGACATACGCCCCCCTTGCTTCATTACTGGAAACGGAAAACACGGCAAGGGACGGCCTCCCTACACCTGACTGTGTGGCGTGCCCTATTGGTCGGGATGGGGGGGCGGAGCAGCAGGATCTGCCATGTGGACCTCCTCCATACTGCTCTTACTGGGGTCATTATCCAACCTTCAATGACCTAGAGCCAAATAGAGTCTACACGGCATCCATGCTCCTCACCCCGCCTGACTCACCTCAACCTCACCCCCTGGGAATTTCTTCCAGCCCTCAAATATGGCCTGGAAATAGCCAGAATTGAAGGAGCAGTGGATGCTTTTCTACATGATCTGAAGCCCGAAGAAAACATTCTGGAGAAGGTCGAAGAGATTACAGAGGCCTACAGCGCGGGGGATAAAGCAAAGGAAGATTTGCTGATGGAATTCCTGCGCTTCTGGAACAGTACTAAGTACTTAATAGAAAATGTAATGTATCAAATATAATGTGTATGTCTTTGTGTATGCCCAAAAAAGACATTTTTTCTAAAGAAATTTCTATGTACAAGGTTAATTATTCTCTTTTTTACGTATGGGCTTGTAGTGATTGTGTTCAATCAAAACACTATGCATAAAACATTGTGGAATGGTCTTCTCTGCTGTCTAGCAAACATGACTTCAGCCAAGACAGAACGTTTACTGAAGACTGTATATTACAACCCAGGTGGAAACGGTTCCTATGGTGGTGTACAAAGACTCCAAAAAGCTATAGAAGAGAAAAGCGGGGTAAAAGTTGACAGCGATCGAGTGAGAGAGTGGTTGTCAGCCCAGATTGCGTACACCTTACACAAACCAGCTAGAAAAACGTATGCTAGAAATCGTGTTTTTGCCCCCCGTCCTCTCTACCAATTTCAAGCCGACCTTTTTGATATGACAGCTCTGTCTAAAGACAATAAACAGTTTAAATTCCTTCTCACAGTAATAGATGGATTCTCCAAGAAAGCTTATGCACGAGCACTGAAAAATAAGTCAGCAGCAGAGGTGGCAAAGGCTTTTGCTTCCGTTTTAGATGAGAGTGGGATACTGGCTAAAATTCAAACCGATGCAGAAAACGATCTGCAAGCTCCACTTTAGGCCTGTGTCAAAGTCTTTCATCTGACTCAGGCTACACATTCAAGATGGATTCACAAAGATTTGTGAATTATTATGTGACCCAAGCCGGCAGGGGTGGATCATTGAGTGGGTTTGCAGAGGTGCCTGTAATGTATGGACGTGGAATTGGATCCATCCTGAGTAGGGCGTTCAGATTCGTCTTGCCTTTTCTTAAACATGGAGCTAGTATTGCTAAGCCGCATTTGAAAACAGCTGCGAAGGGGATCGCATCGGACGTCATAGGAGCTGTAACCAGTCATATTGCCAAGCGTGCGACACAGCAGCTGGAAGGCCAGCAAGGATCAGGACTGACGAGAATAGCACGGGGAAAAAGATAAAGACGTCACCAGAAAAAAACTCAATTGGGTGGCGGTGATATATTTTAATCATGTCTCTCAGTCATAGACTCTCCTCCGAATGTGTCAAATCAGAGCTAGACCTCTTTGCACCCCCGATGACACAACTATCTATTGATCAGACCAGCTATGTTGAAATCCAACCCATCAACTCAATTGTGGATCAAGAAGTGCTGGAATTTCTGATACCAGGAGCGGGGAGTTTATATCTCGATCTCAACTCTACTTTTCTGTATTTACGTCTTAAGATTACAAAAGCCGACGGGACGGATCTGGGACGAGATGAGAAATGCGGCCTCATTCATTTTCCCGGGATGACTATGTTTTCTCAAGTGGATGTTTTTTTGAACCAGGTGCTAGTTAGCTCGTCGGCCGCCACACACCCTTATAGATGTATGATTGAAACCCTGCTAAACTTTTCGCAAGAAACATTTGAGAGTCAGCTTTCAGCTGGGCTATGGTACAAAGATGTCGGGGAGGATTTGGGTGCGATTGGCTTAGGAGATGATGGTCCTAACACGGGCCTTACTAAACGGGCTGACTTTACTCTTGCATCACGTGCATTTGAGTTTATAGCCCTTGTGCATGCTGACATTTTTTGCTGAACAATGTGGAACAAAGCAACTGATTCTTTCCAAATTCCAACACGCTAATCTTGAATACCTAGCGCTCAGTGTGAATTTGCGTTTAATCCCCTCAAAATCTTACCAACCCCGCTTCGACATGCATCAATCCATGCAAGAATTTTACAAGCTGTATCTGGGTACAAATAGACATATCAGAGACTCCCCACTCTGCATTGACCGTGAAAACTTTGAAAACGGTTACACCCTCGTTCTATTCAATCTGTAAAGGGATGACGAATTGGACAACGGTGCTGTCTCAACCTCAGTACATGGCAGTTGTCGTCTGGATTTAAGATTCAGAGTCGTCTTACCCGAAACAGTTTCGCTCATACTTTACTGTGTTTATGATGCAAATATTGAAATAAGTTCACAGAGACAGGTTATGATCGACACTTAAAAAATAACCGGATAACACCATGAACAACCATCAATTGGAATGCATGCTGCGACCGATCTTAGGTGACTCATTTGGAGGGGTCTGGCCTAGCGATTTACTACCGAAAAAGATTGATAAACGCTATTTGATTGCCAACACGCATCATCACAGACTTCCCGGGGAGCACTGGATAGCGCTGGTCCTTGAAGCTGAAGATGGAAAATTGAGTTTCTTTGACAGTTATGGCCACCCACCCGATTACGAATTCTACCCTAAAAGTTTTTTAACCTTACTAACAAGGAACTCTGATGAAATACGCTACAACAAACTTCAAGTTCAAGACAAGGATTCATTAACTTGCGGGCCGCATGTTTTATTCTTCCTCTACCAACGGTTTAAAGGACTCTCTTTTGAAGAAGTGATGGGACAGTACAGAAAAAAAAGAATGATGTTCTTGTCACCAGGTTTGTCAGGAATTATGCAAAATCTAGTACAACAGGCAAGCCTGATAAAATGGATAAACAGAATGCATGCTCTCTAAAAGTATTTAACAAGTGTTGTTCTAAATGAATACTCACACATGTATCATTTTTTAATAAAAAACATTTATTGATTAAAAAACATATGGTGTACATGAACTAATTTGCTTGATCTGAAATCTAGCCATTTGGAGCGGATGGGTGTTGACATTTGCCATTCAAACGAGGGTGATGTATGGTCGTCTAGGATATTACGGGTTGATTTAGCCGACTGTGGGAGTCTTGAAATCCATGTCTAGAAGCGAGGTTGACAGTTGGGATTTTTTACCCTGTCTTCTCTTACTACGGCGTATGGGGGGATTCATATCACTCCTTATTTCAGGAGGTTTAACCCTTAGTTGTTCACGTGCATGTTGGTTTGCAATTGTTGTAATGGGGATATTGATTTGAGAAATTGTTTTCAAAAATATATCCCATACGTAAGGAACAGTCTGTCCATGGAAGTGCCGGTTTGACAGAGTTTTCATTAAATCGAAAATATGAGAGCCTTTGACCGGTCTATCCCCGACGATTATCTCCCCGGATCGATTCCATTTGAGAAGATCTGATTGACGTATCTTCTGTAAAATATAGGCAGCATTTTTTCGACTCCGAGAGGGTAAATTCTCTAAGATCTCACGTTCAACAGTGTCTGAAGAATCGGCGTCCTCATCGTCTTCTACCCGCACAATAGCACCCTCGGGGGATTTCTCTGTGTCCGTGGTGGGTAGTTTTAAAACTACCTCACGGGGGCGACTCTCCTCTTTTCTGAGTAAATTCAGATATTTCTCAAGCAGATCATTATACCAGACACTCTTGTATGTGGAGCCGGGTTGTTTTAACACATGATCCATTTTCTCCTCCAAAACATGCTGAGCCCTCTCACTCATGTTTTCACTCAAGGTTTTCTTCTGCCTTAAACTCTCAAGTTGTTGTGGAGAGATCGTGTACATTTTATTAAACGACCCCATGGCAGGAGAGAATCGCTCTGTATCTATTTCCGACCAGTAAACAAACTAGTTAAGAATGGGATGGCAGCTCCTAATAATGGGAGAAGGAACCCACCACCAGTCTGTGTGAGCAGCTCACGCTTGTGTTTTAGTGTCGTTTTCCGATCGGCAAAGAGTTTGATCAGCTTCTTTTGTTTTTGAGCACCGTGTACTGTTGAGCCGTAAGCGGTATATGACCTTTCAAAACATTCAAAGCTATCTCACAAATGGTTAGAAGAAGTTCCGCTGATCCGTGACATAAAAAGCTTCTTCTCTCAGATGGTTTTAGAGCATGTAAGGCTTTTAAAATGGGGAGGTTTCTCTTTATCCGTTTTGACATTTTAAAATTTTGAATTACTTTCTTTTATATTGATAAACGGCGGGCCACTCGTGAGGCAGTATTCCAGTCCTCAGACGGTCTTCTGGACATTGAGGTCTGGCGTCCACAATTAAATTAAAACTCTCTAGAAAAAATTCTCTTTGTCCCGGAAACATTTGCTGGGCCAAAATTCTTATCTGCATTTTATCACGCGGGGATTTGAAGAGCACAAAATAATTTGTGTTTAAACTTATGGTTCTACTATACTTTCCTTGATGAAACAAGTTTTGAACTAAAAAAATTACAGATAGCTTTAGATGGTGTCTGTATTCAGTAAAGGCTCGTGAAAATTCTTGAATATGCATGGCTGGTTGAAGCAGGTCGTCTACGATTAAAAGGGTGTGTTGTTTTGATGGAAAAATATTTTCATCCGTCAAAGACTCTGGAATCCCTCAATAAATTTAATCTTTGCATTTCTTGAGAGTTCTTCATACATAGGTTGATAAGAAGAGTAACACCAGATTATTTGTATATCAGGTATTGTAGAAAGAGTATGCTCCATATTTTCTATTAACTGTTTCACAAAGAATGATTTACCACTACCACTAGTTCCCATAAGAAGTGCAGTGAAGTTGAAAGCGTGGGTCAAAATTCACTTCTTCCATCATCACTGTCTGCTGCACACCGTTTTACCCTTTACAGAAATGACAGGAGTCAATAAATGAAGAAGTATTTATTCTTGACATGACAACAGGTTATGATTTTAAACATTAAAAAAGTTTGATACACATTATGTTGAAACAAAAAAAAAAGTGCTTCATAAATGGTCAATGCAGAAAACAATATGTTGAAACAAAAAAGATACAGCATTTAAAAAGTTTGATACACATTATGTTGAAACAAACAAAAAAATGTGCTTCATAAATGGTTAATGCAAAAAACACAGTATGTGTTGAAACAAACAAATGTATTTATAAAGTACAACACAATGACATAAACACTGCATGTTCTCTCTGTCCCCGTTTAATAGCCAAATGGCTGTGTGCGCCCGTCTGGAAGAAGGCGTCTCTTATCATACACAACTGCAAAATTGATCACATGTTTTTTATTAGTGAGTTCAATCGTTTTCATATTGCGTGTAATTTTGTTATAATAAGTGGGAATTTTGTAGCAGCTGTCCTGATCTTTGATGTGAGCCTCAACCATGTGTGTGAGACTGTCAAAGTTTAGTTTTTTAGCATTCTCATAATTTTGTGTAATCCCTTTAGCACGCAAAGTCACCTTTCCCTGGTGTGTAAGATATGCATATGATTTTGGACCTGCAGCTGTCCAGTTACAAATATAATCACCCATATAATTCAGAGGTTAGATCTCCCAGATAATTACTGAGTGGTGGTGAATATTGATCACTGGGTGTGGATGTTTAAACAATCGAATCGGTATCACAATACAAAACCCGCTCTTGGAGTAAATCCAGCTGTTTGTAAAGAACCCCTCGGGCATGCGACGTTGTAAATGCGGCCAGGAATATATTTGTATCGCCTGGTGGAAGGACACAGTTGGAATGGTGACGCCATTGAACGAGTGCAACATCATTGTTTATGAAATGAAACTCAGAAATGTCATACTTGCTTGAATAAAGAAATTCAAAAAAGCGCTCAGGCTTTTTCACCAGTGTGGTGGTGAGCTGGTTTGATCTCTGTGCCAGCTTCCCCCAGAGTGAATTGAGAAGGAGCTTGGCAATCTGCCTCTTTGCAGGGTTGGAGACTATTTTCTGAGGATCAAGTTCAACACCCTGTTTCTCTTTATAATCTTGGATGTATGCAGATTTATCAGCGTCTTCAATGCCAGGTGGGTAGCCTGAGGCCTCCTGCTTCTGTTTAAGGAATGTGTAGATGTTATCTTTAAACAGTTTGTCTGATTTCTCTTGAAAGTCCCAAATTTCATAAACTTCCCCTAATTGGTATCCTCGTTTAATCGCCTCATTTAGCTCCACTGATACCCAGACCCCTCGAAGTGCCCTGTCTTCATCACCGTGAGTGCATGTAGAAGTTTGATTGTTTATGTTTGCAGATGTACGACACAGTGTGAAAATCAGTTTCCCTTTGTTATTTCTCATAGGGAGCACCGGGAAAAACAGTTTACGTGGAGGGTAAACTTTAGCGTGTATCAATCCAAAGTAGTTTTCAACATTATCAAAATCATTTCTAATCATCCACGGGTGTGACAATGGGAAGAAGAAGCCTCCAGACAGTACATAAGGGTATAAAGAGCAAAAATCTACATAATGAATACGCTCATCAGACCCCACAACATGGCGTAGTCGGAAAGCCGAAGTGCGTCCCCCATTTAAGGCCTGTCTAGGCTCTAGTGGGATGGGGTATTGAAAATTCTCTAAGAAAGATTGAACACCTTGATCAGTTTTCTTCAGCCGATTCCATTCATGCTCCCACATCACCACAACAGACTCCACGTTAAAGGCTTGTTTTAAGTGGTCTATTCTCCTCATTGTGTCTGAGTAAAGCTGGTTAAAACAGACCCCTGCGGGAGGAGAAATGTCGTGAGGGTTGAAACATGAGTCACAGCCGTGCCAAACACACCCCATATATTCAAATGCGTATTTGACACCGCTCACCTCTGCAATTCCACCCACCGAAAAGCGACCAAATTTAACCTCCCCTCCATTCAAAGCATGTCTAATTGAAAAGTTGCGTTTGGACGCCTCCCATTCGAGCCATTGTATAGAATCGTGAGAAAAGGCCTTGCTGTTGATTTGTAATTATCAGGACAGGGAATTGCAATTGTGTTAGGTTCTAAGAAATTGGTTTTAAAAACCGATAGGGCTGCTGAAGCAATGGTAACACTATCAAACGGATCACACCTGGTTGTCTCAATGAATTCATCGCGGAAACTGAATTTTGCAAGGATCTGAACATCATTTTTACAATAAGCTTCAAGTTCAGCCCTGCAGTCAAATTCCTGATCTTTCACTGTGTGATACCAGGTGAAGAAATCCTCTCTCTGTTTAGAACCCATCTGATCAACTCCATACATCTCGGGGGGAGGATATGTACCCTTATATCTGATTTTTGAATAATCTGTGAATTTGTGTGGGAAGTAGCCCTTTTTTAATTCTGTTTTACAATTCAGAGATTTGCTGAAATCTCTCAGTGGGATCGGGATGAAAGAGAATGAGTCAATAAATTTAAGTTGAAAGTCTTCATCAACGATCAGAATTATTTTACTGCCCTGTGCTATGATATGCGGTGTCAAGCCTTGAGACACAAAAGCATTCAAAATAATGTGATGATCAAAACCTTTCCCATAGTGTGATATGAAGGTGGTGTTTCATTGCCGATTCTTCCGGTGATGGAGGAGGAAATTTACAGCGCATGAAGGACCCTCCCAGACGCATTCCTCCCCTTTGTGTGATCGAGCTGCTACAAACACTGGAAGATGAGTTCCTCCGGTTTGACTGGTCTCAAAATCAAAAAACACCATTTTTTTGCTGCTCATTTTCTCTTTAGCTGAGATTTCTTTTTTACTCATATAGCATGCATGAGTTTCAGAACTTGCGCGCTGCGTAGAGTGACTGGTCTGTGCGTTTGTGTCTGCTTCGCTGCCAGCTATTGATGGAGTACTTTTAGGTTGTTTACAAATAGGACATACCTTGGTGTAACACTTGTGTGGTTTAGGATTGGAAATTGATAAGGTGTAGAGCGACCTACAATCAGGGTATACTTTATGATTCTGACAATTGCTAGCCCACTTTCTCGAAACTGGATGCCATTTCAACTCTCGGTGACGTTCGTAGCAGAAGGTGTTTGAGCAATATCGATTGCAATCAATACAGTAGGTATTTTGAGACGCTGGCTGTTTACAGTCTGTGTTGCAAACATTGCAGCTTTTTTTCACAGTAGTGCCTGTACTGATTTTGATACCCTTTGTGACAATGAATGCAGAAATAGCACACACCCAGAAATCCTTTTACATTTTTAATCCCATAAAAATGATTATCATGTAAAAAGAGGTAGTGGGTTGTTTCACTAGACGGTCTCTGTGTTAGAAATGTAGCCATTTTCTTTCTTTTATCAACATCTGAGGACTGGTAAAAGACGATGATTTTACAACCCAATAAATCTTCAAATTTAGCAATGTCATCAAATGTGACCATTGTATCCAGGCTCAACCCTACCAGGGTGTGGATGTTGCAGCCTAAATTGTAGGCTGCCATCATTGACAACTTGGGGTTTGTCAGCATGGCGAGATTAACAGCAAAACATGTCTGATTATAGGTGGGAAATACAAATAGATGCTTAGCTTTTTTTTTTTATAATTTCACTCGCAAAGCATGTTTCAATATGTCTCTTACCACCCCCACGTGGTGGTCTCACCAGATTGACAATAAGCTCAAGAGACCCATCGGAGAAAATAGAGAAGTTACTCTGAACTAGCCGGTCTAAAAGCTGTTGAAATTCTGACACTGAACCACTTCCATACCGCCAAATCATTGAAACATCGTTTTTTAATCGCTCAGCTCGCAGTGATACCTGGATAACATCATTTGGTTGGAGGTTGGCTCTCTGGATCACTGCTGAAATTCTGTCCTCAAAACAGTTTGTAACATTCAGATAAAATTCATGAAAAATGGGAACAGTGGCAGGTGGTGGAAAGCGAAGAAAATAACGTATCTCTTGTTTGTTAAATATCCCTCGATCGATAATCTCCATGTCATCCTCAATATTGCGGTCATCATTTGGTGGAGATGGAGCTGGAGATGTATCAGACCCCATGCCCTCCACTCCTCCATCGCTGGGACCACCCCCCTGTTGCTGGATACCTTCTATGATATCCAGGCTGTCACAACATTCTGAATCAGTAGGGCTCCAAGGCTCCAGCAACAAAGTCTCCCCCCACCCATCTCCCTCCTCTACATCTGCGAGGCTCTGAATACACACAGAGTCTGGGGGACTCCAGGCTTCAGCTTCATTAATTTCATTAAGATGTATTCCCTCCTGAAAGGGATTTCGGGAAGGGTGTCTATATGAGGTTACAAGATTCAAGATTCAATTCAAGATTCAAGAAGCTTTATTTATCCCGAGGGAAATTATTGTGCAACAGTTTCGATACAAAGGCGGAAAAGGATCAGAGTAACAATAAGCATAAACATAAATCAAAAATCAATGGAGAGTAGTTCATCTTGAGAAGGTAAAAAAACTTCAGTATCTCTCTGTAGTACATGCAGGGGGGAATTTGGGGTGGCTGGCGGGGTGATACCAGTCAAGTCTACTGCATCACTATTCAGGTCCGAGATAAGCTCGAGAAGATGTGTAGGCATTTCAATCACACGTTCTGATTCCGCCATTTGAAAAAAAAGTTTTGCTGGATTGATCTGGATGGTCCACCCTATTGTTGGGTGTAACTCAGGCGAACACGCCTTGAGCCCTGACGGAGCTGGTGAAAGATGCTATTGAGCACCTCTTGTTTTACATTGTGAATCTGTGCTTCATAGTTTTTAAAGGCATGGTCAACAATTAGCATAACAGTATCAAAAGCAACTTTTTCAACTTCAGTCAGGAAGGTTCTTCCAGCAGAGTTTTCTCGTTCTTCTTCTATAGGCCTACCTCCACTGGCCATGGAAACGTAGTCTTCCTCCTCCCCTCTTTCACCCTCACTCGATGAATCTTGTTCTCGTATGGGTTGCTGCGCTGGCTCCTGCTCCAGTTCAATAGCATATGCCGGGGGTTCTTCTCCCTCCACCGGGAAATCACTCACTCAGGGGAAAGGGGCAGTGACTGCAACCCCTATATGGGAGTGAGGGTTCAGGTTATTCAGGGGGCTTTGTAAAACTGGTTAAAACAGATCCTGCTGGATGGAGACTCACCTTTACTCATAGGTCTTGAAAAATCTGACTTCACCTCCACCACCTCTTTATCAGATATCTCCAGACTGGAAAGAAAATAAAAATTTTACTTCTCTTTAACACCAACCAATATATCCAATCAATAAATATAGTATAATATATCACTTACTCACAGCAGCAGATGAAATTCATAGCTTCGGGCCTCGGTCGCCAAAAAGTCTCTCTGCTTGCTTCGGACCGATATTTATAGCTCCCAATTCTATGTATTAACCCGAATGCTCCTTTGTGCGTTAGGTAACATTTATTTTTAACAGTTGGGTTTTGACATAGTTTTTCCAGTTTTTTTTTTTCAGACCGCAGATGTCCTAATGCATTACCAAACCACACATAGTATTGCTTTGGCAATGCTCCGCTCCCAGTAACCACCACAAAATTATATGTCAGCACATTTTGAAAGGGGCCCCCCCAAAAGGGGCGGGAGTTATGTATTTTTTAGGTAATATTTCTCATGATTAAATTTATGTGACGTCATCACATTTTGACAGAAGGTAGTACTAAACATCTCTTTTGGACTCTAATGCCTGTTTTGACCTTGTGAGCTTCGAATTGTGCATATTGGTCTTTTCTGCTCTCTAATACCTGTTTTGTCCATGTGGGTACCTCAGTGCATGTTTGCTGGTCACATTTCTGTTGTCACTGATTGAATCATTAGGTCCACCTGTGCCTTTTTAACCTAGCTATATAAGCCGTCTGATCATGTTTTTGCGCAATCTTGAGTTGACACTAGGCCACCACTTAAGTGAGTAAAGTGAGTTGTACTCTCGTTGTTCCCTCGTTGTTCTCTGGCTACTGAGCCTTGACGTATATAGAAATATAGTTTTGTTTTTATATAGTTCTGTTAAACCACCTGGTTGTAGATTCTGTTTTATTGTTTTGGGACTTTGTGCCTTTTTTTTGCCTGGCTGTTTTCTGGAAATTTTTTGCCTGGCTTTCCAAGTAAAGAAACTTAAACTATACCCTAGTGGCTTCTCCTTGTCTCTGTCTCTGTACCAGAGTATTTGAAGTTTTCTGTGGCCTAGGGGTAAGGCTCCTAACTTCTACAAAGGAGATCAGAGTTAAATTCCCCAGAGAACATTACACTATCACTGAACTCATCCATCATATTTTGTTTTGGGTTGAGTAAGTCAATATTTGTTAGCAAATGTTTTTATCCCAGCCTTGTTCAGGTGTAGCCCCTCTTAGAGATCCCATTTTCCAATGTTGGTGTGGTGGGCTATGGATTTTTGGGAGGGCTGCACGGCTCCTAAGATTTCCATGTTGATCTCTTGTACGACCTGTGTCAGCTGTCTGAGTCTCATCTTGGTCTCCTTCAGCTCTGTGGTGGTTTCCTCGTTCACCCTGATCAGCTCTGCTATGGCCTCCTGGCTGTCCTGCTTCAGCTGTTGGAGCTCATGTCTAAGTTGTTGGGTGGTATCAGACTTAGTTAGCCTGGTCTGAGTGAGCTCCTTGAACTCAGTGAAGTCCAGCTCCAGGAGGGACAGGCTCTCTTAGTTGTTGGCGGCCTGGTTGTTGGCTTAAGGGACGGCTCTGTGAACTCTAGGACCAATGTGTCATCCTCCTCCTTCCTGTTCTGGTGCTGTTTCCTCTTACAGTGCTGTACTGGGTCAGTCTCTCTCAGCTTCTGCATTCATTTTTGGGAAGAGTCCCTCAAAGGAGTTGAGGCTTGCCTAATTTCCCTGTAGTAGCACTGTTCCTTTCTTAGTGTTGTAAGTAAATGTGAGCAGAGGGTTGTCTGTGTCCATGGTTTCATCCTGACATACAGTTAAGCGGCCACTACAACCGATGCCTTCTTTGGCAATGTGTGTGTAGTTATTACAAATGACCTGCTTCCATGTGCTGATTAGGTCCGTATGAAAGAGGATATTGTTTTATCTTCTTGCTGTTGAATATGATGTAGTCAGCAAACAGTTGTCTTTGTTTTTTTCTTGGTTTTAGCACTGAAACAGTTAGTAGGGTATTCTATCTCTCTGCTGTTGTGTTTTGTCTCCATTGTACCACACTGTTTTCAACTGTTCCAACTGTTATTTAGCTAGATTTTTTTATGATATTAGGCCAACAAGTCTTTGTTTCACTCATCCCAATGTTGTAGATGTGGAAATGTTTTCTCTTCTGTCTTCCTTTTCTATCCCTCTCTCCAATTATTTAGTCTAACCTGCCTAGTCTGATTTCCTCCCACCCCCCTTACAACTATAATCCACACAGCATACAGAAGCATTATTGGAATTTTTCTTTCTTTTATTGAACAAACTTTAAAACAAAGTAGTGTGACGTCCCTCAATGATCAGGCTGTGAGGCTTTATCCAGTTTGTTGCACTTTATTTTCTAACTGAACACGGCTACTGTGGGCCGCAGCCGACACCAACAAAGAACAACCTTCTAACCTCTCTAACAATGTCACTTCACTGACCCGTGGGACATCTCAGTTATTCACTCGAACAGTGACACCTTCTAACATTAACAGTCATTACAGTCCGTTACACTACCCCCCCTTTTCTAAAGTCCCTCGTCCCCGAGGGGACAGACAAAGTCTCTCAGGTGGGCAGGAGGCCTGCAGTTCCTCCGAGGCCGTGCGTGAACTGGGGAAGGGGAAAGGGGGAGATGAAGGGGGGCAGAGGCAGACACAGGGGAAACGGCAAAAGGTCCATCTTGAGGGGGGTCGAAAGAGGAATTCAAGTCGCCGGAGGGGGGCTGGGGGGGGAGTCTGAGCAGTGTCTGGAATCCCAAGTCTGTCTGCAAGGCTGGCCGTACCCCGGTAATAGGCCAGTCTGTCTCGATGTAGCACAACTTTTCTCCCTCTCGGTGGCTCTCCAGGACCCTACAAGGTCCCACCCATACACTGTCCAGCTCTGGGCACCTGCCTTTTTTTCTCTGTGGACTGTAAACCCAGACCAACTCCCCAGCTTTGAAATGACGACCTCTGGTGTGTACGTCATAGTTCCGCTTTTGCCTTGCCCCAGCACTCCGCAGATGGTTCCTGGCAAAGTCGTGTGCTGACTCCAAGCGGTCCTGGAGCTTCCTGGCATAGTCAGGGCCTGGCGGAACACCCGGGTCATCAGGAGGTCTGCCCACCATCATCTCGCCTAGAGTCCGGATCTCCCTTCCTAGCATGAGAAGAGCAGGGGAGCAAGAGGTAGAGTCCTGCACAGCAGACCGGCACGCCATCAGCACCAGGGGCACATGGCTGTCCCAGTCTCTCTGATGTTTAGCTGTCATTATGGCCAGCTGTTGTGCCATTGTGTGGTTAAATCTCTCGACCAGACCATCACTCTGAGGGTGGAGGGGTGTGGTGCGGGTCTTGTGGGAGCCCAGCTTTTCGCACATGACAGCAAACACACGGGACTCAAAGTTCCTGCCCTGGTCAGTGTGAATGACTTCGGGCACCCCAAGTCTGCTGAACATTCCTTCCACCAGCGCATCCACCACTGTCACTGCTTCTTGATCGGGCAAACAGTATGCCTCGGGCCATTTAGTGAAGTAGTCCATGGCAGTGAGGATGTAGCGGTTGCCTCTCTCAGTACGGGGGAACGGTCCGAGCACATCAATGCCCACTCTAGCCATAGGACACCCTGTTTGGAACTGTTGGAGTTGGGCATGAGACCTGTCTGTAGGGCCTTTATGCGCAGTGCAGCTGTCACAGCGGCGGCAGTAGTCTTCCACTCCCCGCTTGTGCTGGCCCCAGTAAAATCTCAGACGGAGCCGCCGAAGTGTTTTTCCGACCCCAAAGTGGCCAGACCCAGGGGCCCTGTGCACTGCCTGGAGCACCCTCTCCCGCAGACTCCTTGGCACCACCACCTGCCACCGTGTCTCCCTGACAGCTGGCTCCTTCCAGCCCCTCTCTAACACCCCTTCACACAGACGCAGGGTGTCAAACATGGACCAGAGTCCTTTTGTAGCTCAAGAGCAGATGCTGACTTCGTCCCATGTGGGTCGGCGCTGCGATGCCACCCATGTGAGCACTGGCCTGATGTCCATCGTCCGGATGGCGCTGACAATGGCGAGCAGCAAGCAGAAACAGTAGCTGTAGATTAGACATTTATTTGTGAGGCTTAATTCTTGATGTCTACGTTGTTATTACATACAAAATACAATATTTTTTAAATCTTATCTCCAGACATGTTAGATGTATGAAAATACCTCATTTGTAATAACAGTAATGTTTGAATGAGCCACCGGTATACTGGATGAACCAGAACACCATGGCACAACAATTTGTGACACGAATAATGTTACATTTCAAAACTTACACTGCAGAACGCAATGTTTTTATAATCTATGTACTCACATTAGAATATGCCACTCTCATGCAAAATAAAACACATCCCACTGTGATATACTGTAAAACTTACAGAATTTTTAAAATATTTAAACAAATAATTGGTCATACTGTCCAGCACTAGGCACTATATAAATGCAGCCATTTACTGAACTTTCATGAGTAACAAGTACAGCACTCAAAACTGAGCACAACTTGCGTCACCTGTTATGTAAACTTTATACAACAGTTAGTTTCTAGCTTACACAAAGCAGCAAGCTATTGCACAGTCAAATGTTTATGTGTGGCTTAGCCACAGTCCAGTTCCAGTCTGGTGCTTTGTAGAAAGGCTGTATAAAAGCAATATCACACGAGAGGGAGTGATGTGCTGAACATCATCACAGCTGAGAATATGTAAAAGGCACACGGCCTGCGTTCAGTTTCTGCTGCAGAATGTGCCGCTTGCGCAGGAGACAACAGAGCAGCCCCCTGTATCCCTCTTCTCTCATCTCTGTGGGAGGTGCTAAAATAAAATGTAAAAAAAAATAATAATAATAATCAAATAGAAAATAAGGCAACTCTTTATGAACATTAAAATGCAGATTGTCTGCCCAGCTCTGAGACTGTACTACTACATACTATGTTTTGTGATGTTCTCTTGAGTGTGACGAAGGAGGCTGTGTACTTTGTCCAAGGCCTTTCTCAGTTACTGGCAATGCTGGGTCATCTCCTTCACAATTATAACTTTTTCCTCTTCCATAGGCCTGACCAGCATAACCTGGTCAAAAAGACTCACCACTTTTTGGGAAAAGAGAACAGATGGGACAAAAGTATAACACTTAAGCCCCTTTCACATATACACTGCAAACATAAAATTATCTAGACAATCAGTATTTGAAAACACAAATATTTGATCCAGTCAGACTGGACATCAAGTGGAATTTACCTGGCCAGCTCCCAAGTACTACTACTATGAGCTACATGTCTCTTTTGAAAAACAGAAACAAGCAAAATTGACGATAAAAAAAAAGTATTGTAAAACATTTAGCGAAATGTATGGCAAGACTACCAAATCTATACACCCGTGACCATAATACATACCAGTGGCTGCCCACTGCTGGACGTCACACACCCATTGCTCCGTGTCCTCCAGACAGATGTTGAGCTCCTGCTTGAGACTCTCAAGATTAGCTCCTTCGATTTCTGCTCTCTGTTTAGTCTATTTAGAATGTTTAAAAAAAAATATATAGATAAGTCATGATGTGATCCGTAAAAAGGTACGTTAACATAGGCCATTAGAGATAAGAGAATAAAGATGTTTTCACATATGAACCCAGAATAATGTCAGAGAATCAGGTCCTGAGATAGTCCCGAGTTTCTCTTTCACACATGCAGCACACACTTAGACTTGTTCACACTTAATGTAACTACTTAGTTTGGTTTAAGCAAGGGGAGCGTGCAGGGGGGAGTAAATTATGTGGAGACAATACGCTAATGGAGCTGGTTCTTAATATCATCACAAACAAAAAAGTCTATAATCTTTATTTGAATCTGTCTGATGATTTCAGAGTCAGTCCTTACTGACAGAAGTTCATGAATCTTGTCGTCTCCCCTGTTAAGACATTTTCATTGCCTAGAAGTGTCATCAACTCTGTGGATACAGCAGGCAAAAATCATCTGTATTCACACATGTGCACACTCTGGAATTACCTAGTCTTTGCACTATTAAGCTGGGAGGGTAAACTCCATTTGATGCCCGGTCCGACTGACTCGATACTGATATTTGTGTACACACACAGCTGTACCAAGAAATATTCAGATAGTTTCAGGTTTGCAGTGCATGTGTGACAGGGGCTTAAGATGTAGGACAACTATCTAGTGGAATTTAATACACCAAAAGTATTTCATAGTATCAGAAAAAAAATATTATTTAAAAAAAAGGGGACAATATCAGTGAGTGTATCTCTAATCATGATTGAAAAACCTAAATGACAACACGCAAAACCTTCAAGCACAAATTGATGAGGATATTCTAAAAAGTAAGTTCTCAAAAGAGACTATGTGCCTCATGAAACAATTATTTCCTTGTTATAACCAAGGCTATTTTATGGTGAAAGAATGCAATACGTATATAAGAATACTAATTGGATAGAAAGGACATTGAGTTGTTTGCTGCAGTCATTTGACGTCCAAAACACTAAATGGTGATTTTTGTCAGTTGTCATGATGACAACACACGCCAGTGGGGCCTTAAAGTGTGCCACAGCTCATTGGGAGGATGTTTGGGAGACATTTGTCAGAGCGGGAAGGTGTGAGGAGAAGGGACTGTTAAACTCAGTAGCAGTGAGTCAGTGGACCTTAAGCCCATTGTTCTGCTCATTTTTTGTAGCCAATGCAGCACGAAAACACAGTGAACCAGCAAGCCAGCAGCCAACCAGCATATGGCTCTGCCATGCCTACCCTTTTTCTGACTACACACCAACCAGCATCAGCTGTTTTACATTGCTGACAGCAATGTGGAGTTACAGTCTCTGCGCCCAATTTCGAATTCAAGAGCTCTGGCATTGCAGCTCTGAATTTTTTTTCAGACATTAACTGTTTTCTTGTCCATGCTGACACTCTGGGTGTCTCATCCACTTTAGTCTCTGAAGATGTTGATATAAAATAATAAAACACAAAAATTGATGTAAAGGACAGTGTATTTAAAGACAGAAAAGTAATTTCCGAAATGGCTTTGTTACTGCATGTGCATAAATAAATCAAGGCCAAAATTTCACATTTTTAAATGAAAACAAAGGTCGTCTTTAAGCTATTTATCCCGGACATCCTCCACTACAAACTCTCCCAGCTCACCGTCCCAGCCTCCACCTGTCAGTGGATTACTAACTTTTTGACTGACAGGAGACAGCAGGTGAGGCTGGGGCGGATCACATCCAGCACCCGGACCATCAGCACAGGCGCTCCCCAGGGGTGTGTGCTCTCTCCACTGCTCTTCTCCCTTTATACAAATGACTGCACCTCGAGTGACCCATCTGTCAAACTCCTGAAGTTTGCAGACGACACAACCGTCATCGGTTTCATCCGGGACGGTGACGAGTCTGCTTACAGACGGGAGGTGGGTCAGCTGGCCCTCTGGTGCGGTCAGAACCATCTGGAGCTAAACACGCTCAAAACTGTGGAGATGACAGTGGACTTCAGGAGCCGCCCCCCCCACACTGCCCCCCATCACCATCCTCAACAACACCGTGTCTGCTGTGGAAAACCTTCAGGTTCCTGGGATCCATCCTCTCCCAGGACCTGAAGTGGAGCCACAACGTGGACTCCATAATCAAAAAGGCCCAGCAGAGGATGTACTTCCTGCGTCACCTGAGGAAGTTCAACCTGCCCCAAGAACTGCTGATCCAGCTCTACACGGCAATAGTTCAGTCTGTTCTCTGCACCTCCATCATTGTTTGGTTTGGATCGGCCACCAAACAGGACAAGAACAGACTGACACGGACAATCAGGATTGCAGAGAGAATCATTGGTGTCAAACTGCCCACTATCCAGAACCTGCACTCATCCAGAGTCAGGAAAAGGGCAGTTCACATCTCTGCAGACCCTTCACACCCTGCACATCACCTCTTTGAACTTCTCCCCTCTGGCAGGCGTTACAGAACTCTGTACACAAAAACAGCCAGACATAAAAACAGTTTCTACCCCCAGGCCGTAGAGAGAGAGAGAGAGAGAGAGAGAGAGAGAGAGAGAGAGAGAGAGAGAGAGAGAGAGAGAGAGAGAGAGAGAGAGAGAGAGAGAGAGAGAGAGAGAGAGAGAGAGAGAGAGAGAGAGAGAGAGAGAGAGAGAGAGAGAGAGAGAGAGAGAGACTAACAAACAGAAGAACATGGCTCTTAAAAGAACCGTTGGGTTTGTGATATATGAAGAGAGTTTTTTTGATGTACAAAGACCTGGAAAATTAAAAAGATTGAAGCAGGATTAGTTGCACTTCCATAAATGTTACTTATTGCCACTCAAAATAAACATTTAGCAAAATGCAGAGTGAATTATCAAAGGAATAAAAAGAGAAATAAAATATGTGCCTACAAAAGTTATGAGTACACTAACACTAATTAAAACTATCAGGGCTCTGTATTTGAGAAATTATTAAGTATCAAAATGCGCTCTCTAAGTTCTTGCAGTGTATTTTCACCTGTTTGTAACCAAAATAAATAGTTAACAGAAGTCCTAATACTGACGGAAATACACAAAATCTCATAAGGTAGCATTTTTTTGTCAAGATAGCATAAATAAAAAAATGAGTTAGCATGTGCGCTAACCTTAGCGCCTTATTGATAGTTAACATACGACCTCCGTGGCATTCCCAACTGATTTGTAACTTAAACATCAAACTTAACTAACTTAGTTACACATGATTTGCAGACAACCACCGTGATAGCTCACGCACAAAACACAACATAACCACATAAATTGAGTACAAAAACGTGACGGACTTACCAATGCTATGACGTTCAGTGAAACGTGAATGCCACGCCTCCTTCGGGCGCATCACATTTTGATTGGTGCCAAAGGTTAAAGGGAAGACGATGACGACATACCCAATACACCGTTTATTGTAGTTATGTACACGACCGCTAAACTCGAAACGTGCCTATGGGTCGTAATAATCTCCTTGATCAAACGACCTATGTGGTCGTTTTTGGGTGGAGGACAGGCTGCTTACATTGGAATGAGTTGAAAGCCCCCTGCGTCGGGTTTGTACGTTTAAGGAGCGCCCTGAGCTTCAAATATCGCCGCGGACGGGTTTACATTGGAATGAGTTAAAAGCCCCCTGCGTCGGGTTTGTACGTTTAAGGAGCGCCCTGAGCTTCAAATATCGCCGCGGACGGGCGTACATTGGAATGAGTTGGAAGCCCCCTGCGTCGGGTTTGTACGTTTAAGGAGACCTTTTTAGTCAGTAACTAACGCCAAAGGCTCCTGACCAAGCGTCAGTTTTTGACGTGTTGGGTGTGAGACTGTGTTGATTTAATGCACGCCTGGATGATTTTGAGTTTTGCTTTTTGCTTGAAACATTCAATGGAATTGTTAATTATTCCGACGTGCTTTTTGGAATTCTACAGAAACAAACGCTGGATGTGCAATTCTGCCTGACAAGAGTAAAGGAGTTTTTTAACACAATTGAGCGAGAGAAGCGCCGGTTCAATGAAATCTACGAGGCCACAGAACACATCTCCAATCCCAGCGCACGCAGAGGCCCACACGCAGCATTCTCCAGTTTGACAGACAGTCATGGAACACTGTTCGATCTGACCAAGCTAAAAACAGAACTGACTGTTATGTATGAAATGACTGATTCTGCTTAATTTCCTTAAGGAGAAACGCCTGAACGAGGACATTCCAGAGCTTTACACATGGGCGTGTGTGGCAGTGACCATCCCTGTGTCCACTGCTTCTGTCGAGCGGTCATTCTCGGCCTTAAAGCGAATCAAATCATATTTCAGAAATGCTACTGGACAGACTCGGCTTTCAGCATTGGCCTCCATGTCAATAAAAAAGGACTTATTGCTGGAACTGAAACGCAAAGATAGACTGTATGACAGAGTCATTGAAGTGTTCTTGAGGAAAGAAAGAAGGATGGGTTTTGTGTTCAAATAATCTTGATCTGAGTGAGTACAAAGCATTTTATATTTTACTAGATTTGTATGCTTTTTCCCTGTTTTATTTAGTAATGTTAAATATATACTAACAACCTAAATTGGCAAATATTCTGTGAATTGTTTATTTTTCAATGAACAGTGTCTGTGTGTGCGTCAAACATGTTTCTATGACACTGCTGGTTTGTGTGTGATGATGCGCTGTTACAACTTTGTATTATACCTTAAAAGCCTTTTATTTTTTTTCTGAAATAATGCCTTTATGTGATATATATATGAGCCAGTGGTGGAATAATTGGAGCAAATGAACGCGACAGTATAGCTTATAGTTGAGTTATTTTTGTATTTTCGTTGGTGACTTTTGCAGCTTTCTTTATTTTGTTAAGTTAATATTGTTAAACAAATATATTAACGAATGTTTCTGTGACGCTGCTTTGGCTGCGACTTGATTGATTGGTTGATTGAATTAATTTGACAGTGCACTCTGCGCTGTTTTGTGGAGAAACTTGTTAAAGCTCATACTGTTGGTGGAGTGAATAAAACTCAGTAGAGTAATATAACTCTGTTGTACTTGACTATATGTTAAGGTGATGCAACACCCAGTTGTACTGCGTTTTGGTCTAAATGCATAATGTGTAGAGCCATGGCATCAAAATTATGGTTTTAAGAGGTGGATTAAGTCTGGTAGGGCATCGCTGCAGGCGCAGGTCTGAAATGCACGGCCCGCCACTGCATTACAATATATTGATAAAATGGTACATTAAAATAATAATAAATTAAAATCAAGAAACATTTCACAAGAATCAGTTCACAATATGTTTCAGGGTTCAGCTCTTGGCTTTTTTGTGCTTTGAATGGAAGTGTATCTTTTGCAATCAAATTTAGATGGGTCCAATATGTTATAGCCTAATGGGAAACATCCCATTTCTGCTCGGCAGGCATTGTTTGGTGTTTTCCTTTGGAAGTTCAGAGTTCTTTGCCAGAATTCAGTTGGGAGGCCTTCTATAGGGTGTTTATCCCATGGGCCATACTCCAATCCAGTGAGTGGGCCCCAGATCTCACTTCCATACAAAGCTATTGCTAAGCTATTTTTTAACACATACATCACCCTGCATGCTTTTTTTTGGAGTACATTTAATGCCATACTGACATTTCCTGATGCAGATATGATCAGACCAAGTTAAGTGTAATGTTTTTGTGCTCAATTCCAATGTTGTTCAAAGTAAAATGATATACAGTATATGATTGCATTTACTGTATTTTATGAAGGGTTCACTCTTTTGCATACATACATTTCTTGTTCATTTCTTGTTCAGGTAACCGAATGAGTCAATACAAGGTTCCCCCATCCTGTCATTGTTGGGTAACGTGGATTGTTGGAAAAACAGTCTGATGTAGTGATGAACACAGAATTTCAAAAAAGGACATATCAAAGGCTCCAGCAAAACTTAAGGAGCTTACAGTCACAGAAGACCATCTCTTGAAAGAGGTTCTCTATCAAAAGGGATTTGCAGTGTGGGATTTCAAAACCGACTGCTTTATAAATTGAGGTGTAAGCAGAGTGTGGCATGAATCTGGAGGGTCCAGGATTACATGATGTCAGGAAATGTCATTAGTGATGTCACAACACTTTTTTTTCTTTTTTTTTAACATGAACTTTATTTAAATATGCAATTTACAAATTATGTCAAACCTTAATACAGAACACAGTTTATAAGAGCTGCTTCACAGATACAATACAAAAAGTCAACAAATAGAATAATACATGTACAAAGTACATTCCTGAGATATCATAAGGTAGTATAATAATAAGAAACAACATAAGCAGATACTAGTAACTAATACAATATCATTCTGTCATCCCATAAATATATGTAATAATTTTCGCAGTCATAAATTTCACTAATTGCCAGAAGGTATATCAAATATCTTTTCATAGTTATCTAAAAATTGTATATTCTTTTTATTTTTAACCAGGGCTAGGGATTTATAGAGTAAGTTAAATTCAATCAAAAAATGAGGAGGCTGAAAACTTGGCTTGGAGGCTGAAAACTTTTGCTTGTGAATAAAATATTTCCCTAACAAAATGAAAAGGTTACCAAATATTGTAGACACTTGTTCTTCTTATTTTCATAATAACATATAACATCTTTTAAGGAAAAACAATACAACATATTAACATGGGTGAAAAAATGAGAACTCAATTCTGACCAAAATTGCATTGTGACATTACATTCAAAGAACAAATGGGTTAAAGTTTCATCAGCATGCCCACAAAAAACACACAAGCTGTCTACATCCATGAATTTGGAAATGAAGGAGTTAACAGGATATATTTTATGAAGAATTTTGAAATGGGTTTCTTTTACTTTGTTATGAATACAGTATTTGTAAGGTAAAAGCCATGCTTTTTCCCAGTTTTTGTCCTCTAAATGAGAGCGCCAATAAAATTTTCCTCTTGGAGAAAACCTCTTTTTATCTTGAAAAATCCTCCTTATATGTTTATTGTTACATTTTTTGTCTTGTATATTATTACCATTCAAAAGCAAAACAGATGTGCTCTCTGGTCCAATTCTATTACAGAAGGATAACTGTAATAGGACACTCGTTATTCCAAGAGTTTTGTGAGGAGAAAAATTGTGCACAAAGCATAATTTCCAGGTGAGAAGTGATTGCTGATGAAATTTGGACAGTGTGACAGGAAGCTTGTTGGGTGAGTAGTTGCAGGATAAAATGAAAGCAAGCCCACCAATTTTGTCAAAAATATGATTGGGGATGAAGAACCATAATGATTTTTTATGTGCCAAACCAATTGATTTTAAAAGTATTTATAATATCAATGAAATTAAGCCCTTCAAGACCACCTTCCGCTCTGCTGTTAGATAGAACTGCATTTTTAGTTTGTACGTTTTATTTCTCCAGATGAAATCCAGAAATAGTTTGTTAATTTCTTTAGCATTGGCATCGTTCATAAAGAGGGAAAGAGACGGGTAAACAAAGTAAGAGACGCCTTCAGCTTTCGACAAAAGGACCCTGCCGTATAATGTTAAGTCTCTCTGAAGCCAAAGATTAAAAATATCTCTAGTTTTTTAAATCTTCCAGAAAAGTTTGTTGGCTTGCTATTAAATTTTTTTGTTATATTAATGCCCAATTACTTGTATGTGGTTTTCACTGTGATATTATCTATGAAGGTATCAACACAATTGTGTATGGGCAATAATTCACATTCGGATACATTGAGTTTCAAGCCTGATGCTAGTGAGAACTGTTTCACTAGATCAATAGCTTTGACCAACTGTTCTTTATCTTTCAGGAAAAGAGTTGTGTCGTCTGCCAGTTGAGAAATTCTTATTTCTCTATTAAATATAGAGATGCCTTTGAAATCTGTATCATGCACTATATTTAATGACAGTAATTCAACAACTAAAATAAATAGAAAAGGTGAAATTGGACATCCTTGCCTAACACCGCGATTTATATCAAATCTATGAGAGGTGCTGTGGTTGATGATCATTGAGCTATTAATTCCATTATAAAACATTTCGATAGTATCTATAAATTTGTTTCCAAAACCAAACAATTTAAGACATTTTGTAAGAAACTTATGTTGAATGGTGTCGAAAGCTTTGTAAGAGTCTAGAAAGTGAATGAATGCTTCTGAGTGTACTGAATCTGCATAGTCTAATAAGTCCAAAAAAAGTCTGATGTTATTACTTATGTGTCTATCTTTAATGAAACCTGATTGTGTAAACTGATGCTAAAATGTTGTAATCAATTGTAAGGAGAGTAATAGGTCTCCAGTTTTCTATCAATAAGTTGTCTTTATCTGATTTCGGAATTAGCGATATAACGCCTTGTGATGTCACAACACTTTGATGGAACTTAATGTCATTAATGACATCACTGATGGGACATGAAGTCATTATTGATGTCATTGATGGAATTAAATGTCATTAGTGGCGTCATTGATGGAACGTGATGTCATTAGTGACATGTCATTAGTGACACCATGCCATTAGTGACATCATTGATGGAACGTAGTCATCAGTGACGTCATTGATGGAACGTGATGTCAATTAGTGATGTCATTGATGGAACGTGATGTCATTAGTGACCTGTGTGTGTATATGTATGTATGTATGTATGTATGTCTTCTCTTCCCTTCCCTTGTGCCACTAGATGGTAGTGTTGTCACATTAACACAACATTGAATGTGAAAGCAAATTGAGGCTTTTCTTGTTTGCTTTTTGAATGTATTCATGTTTAAAATATGTCTAAACGTATTGAATACACTGGAAAAAGGGCAATCTTCCTTTTCTAGTGTCTGCTGCATGCATTACAGTTTAACTGATCAACTGTATATTTTTTTTATTTTGACAACATTCTTGAGGTGATTTAGGCCAATAGTTGTTGTCTGTGTCATTTGATGTCCCTGCAAATATTGAAGGTTGTTAGGTAGGCAACCTGAAAAACGTTTTGAAAGAGTATGGAGTTTAATGTCCCTAAATTCAAATGATACCACAGGTTATTCGTATTACCAAAATCCTACTGCTATGTTGCTGCTTTCAGGTACTGAAGAATATTTTATTTTTTATATATTTTGGTACAGTTAATTTTGCAATATTGTTATAAATACATAGGCTATGGGAATGTAATGGACTTTAAGAACATAATTCACCATAATCTGTTGTTTTACACAAGCAGTTTGTAAGGTTTGTGTTTTCAACATGTGATGTTTAAGACTTAGTCACAATAGCGATAGCATATTACAAATAAGACAACTTTATTTATTCCTGAGGCCATACGAAAGAGGGTAGAGGAGGAGTGGATAAAAAAAAGCAGCCCCCACACTTGTATATACTTGGATATAGGCTTAAAAGCACGTGTGTACTTCACATTTTAGTGTAGTATTTTAATATTAACTATCACGTGTAAATGATCAACATTAGTATTATCATTAGACAGTAGCCTATAAATAGACACTTATTTATTACTTGCTATTGCAAGTCCAGTGTTTGCAGATGCCAACCCCCTTGCATGGGAATTGTTTCCTTCTAAAGATTGAATATATATAATATAAACTGCAGCGCGCGAGATGTTCCGAGGGGCTCGTGAATGCATCGTGCCTATCCCATGGCAGGTGACAGTTGAGGAAGCTCACGCTTTACTTCATCGCTTCTGTTTCATCCAGTTGGATAACTCCAGACCGACGAGGGGCAGCTGCACTTCAAAGCACCGTGCATGTGTGACTGTTTTATTTGCGTGTGAGGGGCATGTGTGTATGTTTGTGCGCTCATTGTATCTTCAAGTCCACCGCAAACAAAATTAAAGGGTTTTGTTGGATAAAGCCTCAGAGGACTTGCAATTCGTAAGTAATTTAACGTCAACTGCACTGAGCTACTGTTGCTACATATTTGGCTTCTGTCATACAAAAGTGTAATTTAATATGCATATTAAAGGCTAGTGATACTGTAAGATAGAAGTTTAATATAAACCTAGCTAGCGTGTGAGTGTAACAAACCAATTTACAAGTATAGAAGTTGCATTTAAGGGACTGCCATTGGTAGCTTATTGGTGTTCGAGTGTTTCTTTTTAACACTCGGTTTTCTTTTCGGGCGGCACGGTAGTGTCGTGGTGACTCTGAAATTGCCCGTAGGTGTGTGTAGGCGAGTTGCTAGCTAGTGAAAACATCCGGGGCTGTAGAAGTCAGTCCTTTTCAGACGGGGGTTCGGGGGTATCTCCTCCGAGAGATTTTTGAAATTGCGTGGATGAAGATGCAATAGTGACGTAGTTTGAGAAGGAAAGACCAATGATCATGTGTGACTCCCGTCGGGGCAGCCCTACTGAGTAGGTTAATGTTTCTGTTAAGGATAGGAAGGGTCATCACAGTACCAGCAGCCAGAATGAGACATTAGAACAGCCTACAGCTTCAGAAACACGGTCATGCACCGACCCGATGTCAAGTGGACTGGGCTGAATCCACTGCAGGTCTCCTAAAACTGTGCAAACTAGAAGACATCGCTGCTCTGGCGGACGTCTTCTCTCCTGACCGGTGTTTGGCTTTAACGAGTTGAAAGGGTCTGTGGTTGAAATAGTGACTGCAGATGCGTAGCTGTCCTCGTGAATGCCTTTGTGTTTAGTTTTTCATTATAATGGTAAACATAACGTCACCTCCCTGACCAGTCATTATGGTTTTGTTTGAGTAAATGTGTCAGTGGCGTTTTGTACGTTGCTAGTTGTAACAGTAAACAGGAGAGCGAGTTCTTTCTTATAATTTCTATCTCTTTAATCAATTTTCTAAATGAATCTATTATTCTTTGAAACTTTTCTTACTTCTTCAAAGTCATGCCGTTGTGGGAAAATAAATGAAAGTCAAGAGGTGCACCACCAGCCAGTACCTGTCACCCTGGTGTAGTAAAACTATCTCCCCTTTTTTTATACAGTTTGAGTATCTCTCTTAAAACATATCCCTGTTTTCAAAATCTGCAACCACAGAGGCACTCAGCTGAAAGTCTCCAGTTAACACGGTCACTCATTAAACCGAAACACCGGCAAGTCAGTCTGCTTTAAGTTTGATTCAAAAGTTATCAGGTCAGTCTGCTTTAAGTTTGATTCTGAAGTTATGAAGTCAGTCTGCTTTAAGTTTGATTTTTAAGTCATCACTTGTCAGTGTGGACATGTCAGAATTTTCTCTGCTACAATGATGCATCTGTGGCTGCTGGTAATGCAGCCACATAAAAGTCTACTGTACTGGGCTGTTTTCATCATTATGTTTTTTTAGTAGACGGCACAGAGATCCGGGGCTATTCCCAAGAGATCCAGGGCTATTCCCAAGAGATCCAGGGCTATTCCCAAGAGATCCAGGGCTATAGCCCCGAATGCCCAAGTCTAACGATGCGCCTGGGTATGTGTCTCTGTGTCAGCCCTGTGATAGACAGGCGTCCTATCCAGGGTGTACCCCGCCTCACACCCAATGTCAGCTGGGATCAGCTCCACAGCCCGCCTGAGAGAGGTGGGCTTTTGTAGAGCGTGTTTGCACATGTACGAGCACGAGCGCGCACGTGTACGAGCACGAGCACGATGCCTACGGCGGTTCTGACTTCATTTATGTGCGCCTGTTTGGACATAGAAATTAGAAGGACGGACCATGCGCGGACATTTAACAACAACAACAACAATGGCGGCGAAAGGTTCACGTTGGTGTGATGCGGAGGTGGAGTGTTTACTGCAGATTTTGTCGGATGAAAATATTCAAAAACAGTCGGACAAGACGCACAAAAACTCTGAGGTCTATGGAAAGATTTGTAAACGAAGAGACGCATCGTCAATCAATGCGTGTGACGTGTTACGGCGTGATGACGTATGGACAGCGAGAAGCATTTGCGCGAGGCCCAGGCAGTGTGAGTACAAACGGGGCTGGGGCGCGGGGGGAGAGGGAGGGGGGACAAGTACCCTAAAGCCCGGGGCGGAAGGACAGTGTGAGTGCGCCCTTAGTTAAGAGTCCACCTGTGTGTAATTTAGCATCAGTATAAATACAAATGTTCTGTGAAGGCCTCAGTGCTTTGTTAGAGAACACTAGTCAAAAAAGAGCATCATGAAGACCAAGGAACTCACCAGACAGAAACAGTTGTGGAAAAGTTTAAAGCAGGGTTAGGTTATAAAAAAAATATCCAAAGCTTTGAACATCTCAAGGAGCACTGTTCAATCCATCATCCAAAAATGGAAGAAGTATGACACAACTGCTAACCTACCAAGACATGGCCGTCCACATAAACTGACAGACCGAGCGAGGAGAGCACTGGTGAGAGAAGCTGCCAAGAGGCCCATGGTCACTCTGGAGGAGTTGCAGAAATCCACAGCTCAGGTGGGAGAATCTGTCCACAGGACAACTTTAAGTTTTGTACTCACAAATCTGGCCTTTATGGAAGAGTAGCAAGAAGAAAGCCATTGTTGAAAAACAGACATAAGAAGTCCCATTTGCAATTTGCCACAAGCCATGTGTGGGACACAGCAAACATATGGAAGAAGGGGCTCTGGTCAGATGAGACCAAAGTTTGGATGCTTTTCTTCAGCAGGGACAGGGAAGCTGCTCAGAGTTGATGGGAGGATGGATGGAGTTAAATACAGGGCAATCCTGTAAGAAAACCTGTTGGAGGCTGCAAAAGACTTGAGACTGGGAAGGAGATTCACCTTCCAGCAAGACAATGACTCTAAACATACAGCCAGAGCTACAATGGAATGGTTTAGATCTAAGAATATTCATGTGTTAGAATGGCCCAATCAAAGCCCAGACCTAAATTCCATTGAGCATCTGTGGCAAGACTTCTGTTCCCAGACACTCTCCATCCAATCTGCTTGGGCTATTTTGCAAAGAAGAATGGGCAAAAGTTTCAGTCTGTAGATGTGCAAAGCTGGTAGAGACAAAATCTCAAAGACTTGCAGCTGTAATTGCAGTGAAAGGTGGCTCTACAAAGTATTGACACAGGGGGGCTAAAAACAAATACACACCATACTTTTCAGATTTTTATTTGCTTAAATTTTTGTAAACCATGTATCATTTTCGTTCCACTTCACAACTATGTGTTACTTTGTGTTGCTCTGCCATATAAAATCTCAATAAAATACGTTTAAGTTTTAAGTGGTTGTAAAGTGACAAAATGTGAAAAAGTTCAAGGGGCATGAATACTTTTTCAAGGCACTGTAGACTACTAATGCTTGTACTAGCATATTCCAATGCTGCAGGGACTCAATAGTATCTTTTTGTAATTGAGTATTCTACCGATTTATTCCATTGATTAACCGGATACATTTTTAAAAAATAATTTTGCGTAAAAATATATAATATGCATTATTTTGCAAAAAAATATATTATGTCTGGGTTAGGCCTATTTGGTGTGGTAATCTAACATGTGTGTTTGTGCAAATTAACTCAGTTTTCGATGAATAAATGTAATACTTTAACAATTCAAAGTGGCGCATAAAATTTTACCTGACGCATGTGTTTACTCAAACAGGTTTCAAAGACAAATAGATTAATTTAGAAAATTAATTAGAGATAAATATTATCAGGAAAAGCGACTTGCTCTCTTCCTGTTTACCGTAACAAGCAACATACAAAACTCCACTGAAACATTTCCTCAAACAAAACTATACAGAGTGATCAGGTAGGTAATGTTATTTCATGAAAAATTAATAATAGAGGCATTCACGAGGCTAAAATTACGCATTCTCCTCATGTTTCTCCGTAACTACGGCAACCGCCCTCCTTAATCTGGAACAGTGGCGCTCGGTGAAGTGGCGTTAACAATGGGCTGCTTTCAGCTCAGACGCTGAATGATCGATGTTGTGCTGTTATGGTATAACAGTTCTAGTTTGCAGTGGACACATTGTACATTTTATTGGCTTCTTTTTTAAGTGTGAAATTATCCTTTTTTTAATTTTTTAAAATTTATTTTAGAAATAAAAACACACAAAAAAATATACACATCAAAAACTCAAGGCAAACCAAAGAAACACACCTGCTTATTGGACAAAATAGGAGAAAACAATGCATAATTAAAACAATAAAACAAAAACCAGCAATAAAGATACTGATGACAAACTCAATGGTCTCCAAAAACACCAGGACCAAGACCCAGCCAGAAATGGGAAAACATCCCACTAATCCATCTTCACAGCTACAGGACCCTCACCAACCCCATACCTCAACAAATCCTTTCCACCCCCCTGAATGTTTTTTTTTAATATATTCAGTTATGTTTACAATCAAACCTTCTAAAATAATGTTTAATAAATCTGTTAAATTGGTTGATATTAAATGAATCCACACCATCAGCCTTAAAAACAAATATCTTTCCAACAGAATAATCAAATTAGTAATATGACTATTTGTCTCTGTTACATAACCAAGTATAATAGAAATGAAATCCAGTTTAAAACGTAAAGTGAATTACACATCTTATGCACCTCCCTCCAAAAAGCAAAAACAATATGACAATACCAGAAATGATGTACAGTTGTCAGACAGTCATATCAATCAGTAATTCCCAAAATCTTTAACATTTTTCTAGTAAACAAAAAATTATAAATTATTTTTAATTAGAAGGATCTTAAAAAAGTGTCAATTGTTGTTTTGTATATTAACTTAAAAATGTGTGTCCATGGTAAAGGGCAGTCAAAAGTATCCTCCCATTTTGTAAAGGCACCATATAGAATAGAATAGAATAGAATGACTTTAATGATCCCAGACTGGGAAATTATTTTGTAACAGCAGTAGTGGGTCAGCAAATAAAAACTTTGTACATAACATAAATATAATCCAATATATACATAGTGTATATATACAGTGCACAGTGTGCTATAAACAATAAACAATAATAATATATACAACAAAATATGCAAAATGTACCATAACAATAATAATATATACAAAACAAAAACAACAAAAAAAAAAACAGTAGAGAGAGGGAATGTTAGGATGCAGCGTCTGTATCTGGGCAACAGCGGAGTGGATGACGGACAAATGACAAGGCCTCATCCCCACAGTCAGCAGTTCAATGTCCGGGGTACGGAGACGTCTCCCCACGCGAACGTGTCGGGGACCACACCACCTCTCACTCACGTACAGTGCAATCTCTCCTCCTTTTTTCTTTCCACTGCTTGTCACGTCCCTGTCCCCCCGAACAGTGCTGAAACCGGGAATCGCCACGCTGTGGTCCGGGATGTGAGAGTGAAGGAATAATTTGAACAGATTTTAAGCTTAAATAAAAGTTTGTGATAATTTTGTTTATCTTCATACCTTTTAACCACCTTGTGTTTCTTGTAATGGGCTGGCACACTAACAACTTAGACCTTCCACAGTTAATACTGTTTTTCCAGTTTCCTCCTATAGCTGAGATCAGTTGATTATATGAGAGAGGGGGACAAATTGCCCCATACATTTCAGTAAAATAGTTATAATTCACAAGTGTCCCTTCACAAATAATATCATTTAGAAACCAAACACCATGATCAAATATATTCTTCCTAAATATTGGTTTTCCTTCGATAACGATATTAGAATTTAAGATAAGATTTCATCCCGGCTTTCTGGAGGATGAAACTGAAAACACAGCCAACACTGAATTGCTTCCTTTAAAAACATGGATACATTTTTAATTAGATTATTAAAACATTTTATATGTGAAGGTTGAATCTGTAAAAAAGGGTATAATCTTTTTTTGGAATATTTGGTGCCTGCTTTCTAATATTTTGCTTGAAAACCAGTCCTGATTTAAACACATTTTTTGAATAAAAGGTGCTTTCGAAGAGAAACGGTCATTTGCCTTTTCCGAATGTACTGTAGTGAAAAACAGTCCGTGTTGATCAATGATCCCTGCGCTGAAAAGGCTGTGTAACGCATGAGATAGGGATTAACGAATCATAATTAATTGTTTCAGTCCTAATTTAGATAATGTGCAGTTTTATTTGATCAGCTGGACTTTTACCACATGGCAGCATATTTGGCTTGTGAATACAAGTGACATGCTAGAAACGCGGTACTTGTAATGTGAAACTGGTGCTTCTCTGCTTGCTCAGTCATGTAGCCTCCTGTCAGCTTGGAGCCAGCAAATGACATTTAGTTGCACTGACACATGCTGTGTAATTGCAGATCATCAATTTTTGACAGCATGAGTAAAGGAGGAGGGAAAAAGAGGAGATTCTGATATGCTAATGGCAGAATATCAAGGCTGATGCATGGCCCCCCTCTTCTGAAGCATCTGCTGCATTCAACACTGGAGAAGGTCCGTAAACACTAGGGGAGACCCCCGAATATTCGACTATTTGGCGACTCACTCCAAGGAGCCTGATTTGACTGCCAAAGTCAAAATGCACAACATGTGGTTATGAAACAATGGATTATTCCATTCTGGCTCTGGGAGTGCTGAATTTCTGATTTTACATATAGATGCTTGGTTTTTCCCAGTAAACCATGATGACCTTAAATGGTAAATGGTAAATGGACTTGTACTTATATAGCGCCTTTCTAGTCATCTGACTACTCAAGGCGCTTCACAGTGTCTGTCAAAATCACCCATTCACACAGACATTCACACTGATGGCAGTGGACATCTACATACCATCTAATCTGATCTGATCTACCGTTCACACCACATTTACACATCCATGCGCAGCACGGGGAGCAATTCAGGGTTCAGTGTCTTGCCCAAGGACACTTCGACATGTGGACCGGGGGGAGATGGGGATCGAACCACCAATCTCTCGAACAGAGGACGACCCACTCTGCCACCAAGCCACAGCCGCCCCAAGTGCCCCTTAGTGCGTGGTAATATGGCCCTCCCCCTCATAGACTAAGCTGTACTATCCAGGATAGTACAAAAGAAAGATACAAACAAAACACAGTCAAATATGGTTTATTAACTGATGGGGTCTGTGTTTCTCCCTCCCTGCCTGCCTGTCTGTTTGCCTGTCTGTCTGCCTGCCTGTCTGTCTTTGTCTGGCATACATAGGGTTTTACTGGCATTGAATAGAAGAGTTAACTTTGCCAAAACAATTACATAAAATATTAAAACAAACACAAAACCATTCAAATATTAAAATAATAAGATCTTTAAGGATATTTCAGCTTATCTAGAGCTTTTTTCTGCCTTTAATATTATTGTTAAATATTAAGTTTTTTTTCACATTTGTCCAACTATTTAGCTTATTTTAATACTTTACAAAAGTAGTGTTTTTATTATACAAAAATAACTATTATAACTTTTACACTTTCATACATTCATACTTCCTGTTGTCACTCTTTTAACTCTTCCTGCTATTTCAGCTTCTTCTTACACATTTAAGCCAGCATTGCAGTGTGGATTCAGCTTTTCCAGCTTTGCCTAGCTGATTTTCAACCTTTTTTTTAAAATTTTTGATAAATAATGTAATCAAATTGAGAGAATGTTCAAAGTCTCTTAAACATAGTCCACTGGGAAATGCATCTACTTCCAAAAATATTCAGCTACTGCATTTAAACTTTAAACAACCTAAAAGACTTTGAAGTATTCAATTCTTATTCAGAGTTTTTTCAGAATCTGATTTTTTTTAACATATTCAGCTTTTCATACATTTGCACAAATTAAGCTTGTGAATATTCTATTCAAATATTCAGCGTTTTCATACTTTCATAGTATTCAGTTTTTTAAACTTATTTTCAAATATTCAGCTTTTTCATACTTTTGCACATATTAAGCTTTTGAATATTTTTTAGAGAATATTCACCTTTTTCATAATTTTGCACATATTTATGTTCTCTTCACACGTTCAGCTTTTTTAATATTCTTTTCAAATATTCACCTTTTTTTTAAATATTTTTACAAAAATTAAGCTATTTTTCCCTGTAGCTTCAGCATCAAAGCATTTCCATGCATTTTCCGCAGGAAATGCATTTTTTAGTTCTGCTTATTCTCATTCTTTCGCCTAAAACTTTGATTTGATTAAAGTCTGACAGCCTTGCCAACACATGAGTAAAACATCCACCAAAACGTGTGGAATGATCAGGAATGGGTTGCTATTATTTTTCTCAAAGATTTGCCAAGCCGTTTTCACAAAAAAATCACAGAGGTCCTGTCTCCCGATGCCTTCCCTTATCCTTTGACCGTCGACAGAGCAGACAGGCTGGCTATCCAGAGAAGACAGGGCGGCGTACCTCGACCCTTCATAGCCTACATCCACCGCGTCCAGGGCGAAGCTACGAATCATGCAGTTAACAAGAGAGAAAGGCCCCCTGTCCTATAGAGCCCCGGAGATTCACATTTTCGCAGACTACAGTGCCAACATGGCCAGGAAAAGAGCTGCCTTTTCCCCGGTCAAGATCCAGCT
The DNA here is from genome assembly GCF_963691815.1 of Echiichthys vipera. Taxonomy (NCBI): domain Eukaryota; kingdom Metazoa; phylum Chordata; class Actinopteri; order Perciformes; family Trachinidae; genus Echiichthys; species Echiichthys vipera. Next base: position 34,347,441 of record NC_139832.1, on the reverse strand, counting down.
GAGGTTGGCGGGATACCAGTTCAGCCTACGCTTCCCTGCCAGGCTTTGTGTGGTTGCCGACGGATCCAGTCACAAGATCAACACGCCGGCTGAAGTCGTTACTTTTTTGGAGGACAGACAGCGCCCGGATGAGACCCCCCAGCAAATGTAGCGCTATCATTGACTAAAAACAACCCGGGGACATTGCCGGCTGGCTTTACCCCGGCTGTTATTACTAACATAACGAGTCATTGGAAGTGCTAACTCAATCGGGATAGCTGGAATACTCAGCCCCTTGTCAGCTTAAATATCACAAGGATGTAATGCTATGTATGCCAGCTCAGTGAAGTGAACAGCTTTTTAATATTTTTTTTCTCATGCCATCTGGCCTTAATTAATATAAATTAATGCCAGTGATGTGTTTTAAGTTTGTCACCTGACAATTGGACCCAACAATACATCTGTTACCTCAATAGCCCTGAGCAGATAAATTACAGTAAACGATCGCTACTTCAGCGACTGGGCTTGGTATTTTCACCCTTTTTTATGCTGCTAATACTTCCTTAAGGTAAATCAATGAAGTATGTCCACAGCCCTCGTCAGCAGAAGTCACCACTATAGAGACCTATGGGCTCGCATCGAACGTTTTAGGGGATTGACACTGATGCATAGAGACTACCTTAGTTTGTAAGTTTAAGGGTTTATCTCTATTTTTGCCCCAGTTCATTTTTTAAATGTTATTATTATTATTTTTTGGGCCACTTGTATAACATTTCATTGTTCTGTCTAAAGACCATAAGACAATCTACACCAGAATTTTTCAACCTTGGGGTCCCGACCCCACGTGGGGTCGCCTGGAATTTAAATGGGGTTGTTGGGAATGTCTAGTAATTGATAAAATATTACTGACTTTTTAACATTTTTATTACTTATTATACAAACATATACAAATATCTGAGCTTTGACCACCGCGATCAAGTCACTGCACCGTTACGTTACTTGAGTTACGCAGGCTTCAACCAAACTTGCAGTGAGAGTAGGCAGGAAAAAAAAAAAAACACAATGGAAAGATTAATCCGCCTGCCTGGCCCTGCAAAAACAGCTCGAAGAGGAACAGAGGGACAGACAACAAAGAGACAGAGGAAATATGACCAAAGTTTCATTCAGTTTGAATTTACAAGTGTGATGGAAAGCAACGAGGAGAAGCCGAAACGTCTGCTGTGTGGTAACGTCCTGTCTGCCAAGAGCAAACTCAAACAAACTCAAAAGACACTTTGTGACAACGAAACAAGAGCAGATCTTTTTTCTTTGACTGTTGGTGAACGGGCCCTGAAAGCGTCTTTGGAGGTGAGCTATCTCATTGCTAAGGCTATGAAGCCGCATACCACTGCTGAGACATTAATATTGCCAGCTGCCATCGAAATGGTAAAAACGATGTGCGGGGAGGTAGAAGCTCAAAAACTAAAGGTGATACCAATGTCTGACAGCACTGTTAAAATGAAGGATTGATGCAATTGCTGATGACCAAGAGAGCTCGCTGACAGAAAAACTTCGCAATTCCCCAGCTTACGCTCTTCAAATGGATGTTAGCACAGTGGGAAAAAATGCCAATGCTTTGACATTTGTTCGTTACATGCAAGAGAATGCAATTCACAAGGATATTTTGTATTGCCTCCCTCTCCCTGGACATGAGACTGCACAAGCAATGTAAGATGTCCTTCATGATTATATGGAGAAAAACAGAATTCCCTGTGAGCATATGGTGGGATTTTGCACAGACTGAGCTCCATCTATAGTAGGACGGCAAAATGGTTTGCGGACACTTATAACTCAGATGGCCCCATCTGCAACATTAAATCATTGAATGATTCATCGTGAACAACTGACATCTAAAGAACTGAGTGCGCCCATCGCAGACATACTGCAGCAGGTTGTAACCATGGTGAATTACATCAAGCCACATCCTCTGCACGCACGTCTGTTTGCAACACTGTGCGCCGACATGGGCTCTGACATGGGCTCATGGATGTGATTTTTTCAACTTTCTGTGTGGCCAGCAGAAAATGTGCCTCCTTTCATATGTAACAGACATCTTCGGGAAACTTAACGAACTTAACATAAGCCTGCAAGGGAAAAACAAGAATGTCATGCAGATGAGTGATCGTATTGATGGATTAAGGGGGAAACTGGCATACTGGAGGGAAAAGATTTCAAAGGAAAACTTCACCCCTTTCCCCCAGCCGACTCAGTTTTTAAAAGACAACAGCATCGATAAGTGCTCCACAAAGGAGATGTGCAGCCACCTGAAAGGCCTAGAAGAGCACTTTGCCACCTATTTCCTCAACGTGGATATGTTGAAGTTTGACTGGGTGAGACATTTCACTGTGATGCAGGCGCAGTTGACCCGCTTGCCACCGCTGTTGAACAGCTGATTGAACTTTCCTATGACAGAAATCCTCAGGGATTACATTCGCGAGTTACAGTGGAGGAATTCTGGTTTGGAGCGAAAGATGAGTACCCAGAGATCTCACTATGGGCTCTAAAACGATTGGTTCCTTTTGGAAGCACATACTTGTGTGAAGCTGGATTTAGTGCTCTTGTTTGTATGAAATCAAAGTACCGTTCAAGACTGGATGTTACATCAGAGATGAGATGCGCTCTGTCTACTACAGCACCTGACTTTGAAAGGCTGCGGCGAGGTGCACAGGCTCAGCCATCCCATTAAATATGGTGAGGTAACTTTCTTCTTTCAAATGTTCACCGTGGCCAGGCTAAGATGCAGCAGTAGTTTTTTTTTTTTTTTTTTTTTGCCTAATTCCTTGTATGAGAGTGTTTGCTCAGTAGGCCTTGTCATGTTCAGCCTTGTGAATACAGTCACCCTGATCAGAGAAAATACAATTGTCACTTGGTGCACTAATCCTGGCTACTCTGTATTTTCAACACAGTATAACAAACATGATCAAAAACTAATTCTAGGAAAAGAAATGTTCCTGGGGTCGCCAGAAATTTATGATATCAAAATGGGGTCACTTCCCAAAAAAGGTCGGGAATCACTGACCTACATGGTTACAAAGTATTTAAAGAGTGGTCATGGTTACACTCCTATGTCTTAATGACATCGATGACACAAAGGCGAGAGGGACGGTTATATTAATAAACAAAAATATCTTCTTTAAAGCTCAAGAAGTTATTAGCTATCCTGGCGATACGTTATTGTTGTTGGACAACTCTTTGTCAATCCTGTAATTTTAGTGAACTTGTATGCACCAAACTGTGATGACAGTATTTCTTTTGTAAAGCTACTTCTGGCAATACCCAATATTGATAATTGTTATCTCATAATATGAGGGGATTTCAATCTTGTATTAGATGTCACTTTTGACCTTGACTAACCCTCAAAGTCTTCTAAGTCAGCGGGAGTTGTAAGTGATTGTATGTGCCAATGTGGCCTTTCGGATGTTTGGAAGTTTCAGTTCCCTCACATCAGAACTTATTCCTTTTCCTCCAACGTACATCATACTTCAGTGTTTCCCCTACCATTATATTAGGGGGGCGCTGTGACCCTCTAACCGTATACCCCGCCCCCCTTGAAAGTCAAGTTGATTTTATTGAATCGTATTTTCTGAATGGCGTCAGATCCCAACAGAAGTCATTTAAGGATCCATTTCCTATAGAACAGTTCTTTACCTTGTCCTTTCAGTAAACAAACTAAATAGCCTTATGTTTTTTTAAATCTTATTTACACTACGGCATGTAAATTCTGTCTCTACATGGTTGCATGTTTAGAATTCTCAGAAAACTCTGACAGTGTTGGAGATTCACTTATTCAAAGATCGTTTGTTAAATTGTTTGGGAAGAGGCTCCACTCCTAACGGGGGGAAAAACAAAACTGAAACTTATCAGAGATCCTATATTGTTTAGTTTGAGAAGATGATTCACTCCTAAAAAAATACAACCAAAACAAAAATTAAACAAACTGAAATTATTTTTTAGTTTGTTGCGCTTGAAACCGCTTGAGACTACGGATCGAATTCTACCTTTTAACTGATGAGGCAACACGCCTTATTATGAAAGCCAGGCACAATTTCTACGAATTTGGAGACAAATCGAGTAGACTATTTGCTCTGCAAGCTCGCCAGGCAGCGGCTGCTTGTTTGATTACAAAGATCCTCATATACAGGAGTTACAGATACAGAAATACAGAAATGTTGTTTTCTGAAACTGTTGCAGCGTCCAAATCTATGCAAAGTAACATACCCCCCCCCCCCCACCCTGATGGGTTTACATGTGAATTTTATTAAAAAGTTTTCCCATCAATGAGTGCCAATTTTTCAAACCATGTTCAATAAGGAACTATCTCTAGGTACCCTTCCTATGACACTGAGAAAGATATCAATCTCACTATTTGCAAAGAAAGATAGACTCACTCTTTTGCTCATCATATCGTCCCATTACTCTGTTATATGTAGACTTTAAAATGTTATCAAAAGTGTTGGCTAAGTGTCTCGAGAGTGTTATCCCAAATATTATTTCGCCTAATCAAACGGGATTCATTCAGGGCAGACACTCTTACTCAAACTTGAGGAAACTATTCAATGTTGTCCACTCGCCCGGGTAATAATCTCACTCGACGCTGAAAAGGCCTTTGACCAGGTCGAGTGGGAACATTTATATTTCACTTATCAAAAGTTTGGCTTTAAAGAGGGGTTCATAACCTGGATCCGATTGCTTTACTCTTTTCCCCTGACATCTGTGGTCTCTAATAATATTCAGTCTGGTTACTTACCTCTCAGAAGTGGTCTATCCCCCCTCCTTTTTGCTCTGGCCATTTAGCCCTTAGCAATTACACTGTGACTCTGTAAGGACTTTAAAGGTATCCAGCGGGAGGGTCTATCGTTTAACACGTCTCTCTAGCAGACAATCTGCTTTTATATGTTTCCGACCAAACTTCGTCACTCCCTTGCATTCTGGATATTCTGAATCAGTTTGGAAAGATCTCCGGATATAAGTTGAAATTTTCCTCTAAACTCTAAGGCAGATAAAACTCCCTCTAGTCTTGTCCCCTTTAAGAGGGTCCAAATCGGCCTTAAATATCTGGGAATTGAGGTCACTCGCTCTTTCCCTGCTACTTTTAAGAAAATTTTTTATGGCAGTCCTTTATAAATGTAAGTAGTAGGACGTGTTAACCTTATTAAAATGATAGTATTGCCTACATTTTTTACACCTTTTCCAAAACATCCCAATTTTACTAAAAGTCTTTCTTTAAAACACTGGCTAAAACTATTGTTTCTTTCATATGGGCGAACAAACCTAGCCGTATCAGCAAGACTCACCTCCAAGGATCGAAGCACTCCGGAGGTCTCGCGTAACCAAATTTTAGCTTTTACTACCGGGCATACAACATCCAGAAATTAATTAATTGGTTTGAAGATAAACTAAGCTTTTGTCATGCCAACATAACCTAAGATCATTGATTTGGGCAGCTTTGCCACTTGTTGGGAATAATTTAAGCTCAAACACGATAGTTAATTAATCGATAGGAATTTGGGCCCAACTTAGAAAATATTTTGGACTACAAAGGCCTTCTTTCCTCACACCTGTTAAGGCAAATCACACGTTCATTCCCTCTTGTACTGACCCTGCTTTCAATCTATAGTTTAACAAAGGGATTAAGAAGATGGGTATCTTATATATATATATATATATATATATATATATATATATATATATATATATATATATATATACAAGGCATATTTAGGTCTTTCTCTCAATTATCCCAAACCCACGACCTGCCAAGGAACCATTTTTTTGTTACTTACAGGTTAGGAGCCTCGTACAAAAGACGTTTAATTAATTTCCGTATAAGCCCACAAAATTACACATCGACTATATTCGTGAACTGACTTCAGAACATAGAGCGCCATGCGAATGACCGCAAAGTTACTCCAGTTCTCGGATATGAAGGAGGAAAGACGAGTAATCGAAGAAGATTCCTAGGTTAATGACCTTCTCAAGTCTCACATGGATGATCAAGATCCTGGAGAGAGTGGAAAAAAATACTGAGAGTAGGAGGCTTCTACCTCAAGTCCTGGGTCCGGTCAAAGTTGGAGGCAGGACGAGACAGAGTCCACAGAAGTATATATATACGTGTGTGTGTATATATATATATATATATGTATATATACGCCTGAGCCGGCATCTCATTGCGTTTGTTGTCTCTCATCATGGTATGGGGTGGGCAGTATAGCATTAAGGGTCTTGCCCAAGGACCCACACTGGATGTTGTGTTAGTTACGCTCTGAGTGGGAATCGAACCCTGGCCCCCCGTGTGCCATTCCTGTCTCCTACCATCTGAGTGCTCCCAGTGGGAAGAAATACATATATATATATATACACACAAATTAATTCCTGTTCTGAATTTATTCTTTAACAAACCCCTCTTTAATAAGTATCCATAAGAGTATGGATAAGAAAGATCGGGTGATATCGGCCGATTAATCTGCTATCGGCTTTTTCCAGCTCCAAACTATCGTTATTATATCTGCCTTGTTACGACCCGGCTCATGGGGAAAAGGGAAGCAACATCAACCAAAATGTTTTTGGTAAAATAGCAGGTTATTTATTTGCAGAATTCAAGAAAAGAACAGGGAAAGGGGCATGTTGGATGCTGCTCAACTCAAAGAAATAAATATAACTTAAAGAGGTCTCTCCAAACTGAGAGATAACTATTAGCCACTTCAAAAAAGAATTACCCAATGTCAACAATAATCAGAAAATACAAAATAAGCAGCACCCTCTCAAACCTAGTGTCTCTAACATCAAAATACTACAGGTGTCAGGTTGGTATCTGTAAACCCCACTAAAACCTTGCCCAATGTCCTTGCCACATTTGAGGTAACACAAAAAAAATTAAAGAGCACTACACACACACAAACACACCAGGCCAGTTGGTCAAAGATTACAGCATGCTGTTTCTGTTTTGACCTGTACCCAAACTGCATTGGATGTAGTAGGGACTCGGCATCAAGATAAGCTACTAGCCGTTTTGCGACCACTTATTCAATTGCCTTTGATATGGCAAGTAGTCTGTTTAAAGTGAATTGCAACGAGTGGCACCGTGCCTGCTCCTTTGCCAGAGAAGCGCTCTCATCCTCTCAGGGTAGGGTGAAGAGGTGGTTTTGTTGTATTTAGATGTAATTTATCCTGCCTCATCTCATTCTGTGCAGTGTGTCAGCAGGCAGCTGTGAAGTTCATATAACTTGTGATTGACTTGCAAGTTTGTTTTTTGTTCTGTGACCCGCACTTTTCCTTTTGTTTTTTCTCTTTTAATAACATCCATAATTACTCCCAGTTCCATATCGGGATGTAACAGTTTGGTGTAGTAGATTAAGCCTACATTTGTTATGGCTAAAATATATTAGTCGATGAATGACCTTGAGGCCACAGCTCACCGCTGCAGCTTCAGCAATGGAAGCTTTAACATTGCCCACTACGGTTCAATGCCCCCAACCTCCACAGGGATGCCAGAAAAGCTCCGCCGGAGGTGTGAGTTGATTATCTCTCGGACAGGGGCCTCCTCCAGACGTTACCAGTTCACCCGCACTACTCGTTTGGGTTTACCTGGTCTGTCCAGAATCTTCCCCCATCCTCTGATCCAACTCATCACCAGATGGTGATCAGTTGACAGCTCTGCCCCTCTCTTCACTCGAGTGTCCAAAACATACGGCCTCAGATCCGATCACAAAATCGATCATCGACCTTTGGCCTAGGGTGCTCTGGTACCACGTACACTTATGAGCATCCTTATGTTCGGACATGGTGTTAGTTATAGATAATCCGTGACTAGCACAGAAGTCTAATGACTGACGACCACTCGGATTTAGATCAGGGAGGCCGTTCCTCCCAATCACGCCTCTCCAGGTGTCTCCAGCATTGCCCACGTGGGCGTTGAAGTCTCCCAGCAGAACTATGGAGTCCCCTACCGGAGCCCCATGCAGGACTCCATTCAGGGTCTCCAAGAAGGCCGAATACTCTGAACTGCTGTTCAGTGCATATGCACAAACAACAGTCAGAGTTTTTTCCCCCCTACCACCCACAGGCGTAAGGAGGCGACCCTCTCGTCCACCGGGATGAACTCCAACATCGCAGCCCTCAGCCTGGGGTTTGTGAGTATCCCCACACCCGCCCGGCGCCTCACACCCTGGGCAACTCCAGAGAAGAATAGGGTCCAACCCCTATCCAGGAGTACTGTTCCAGAACCAAGACTGTGTGTGGAGGTAAGCCCTACCAGATCTAACTGGTAGCGCTCCACCTCCCGCACATGCTCCGGCTCCTTCCCCGACAGAGAGATGACATTCCACGTCCCAAGAGCCAGCTTCAGCAGCGCACCCTACCCAAGTGGTTCCTCCTGCGAGTGATGGGCCCACAGGATGGAGAGGAGGGAGGTGCCACGTCACTTTTTCGGGCTGTGCCCAGCCGGGCTCCGTGGCATACCCGGCCACCAGGCGCTCGCCGGCGAGCCCTCTGTCTGGGCCTGGCTCCAGATGGGGGCCCCGGGCTTCCTCCGAGCAGGGTCTCTCTTCCTCTTCCTTGTTTGTCCATTGAGTCTTTGTATTGTCTGTATCTGTCTCTCATATAGGGATCTCTGTATCGTTAAGTTGGACTGAGTGTGGAGGTGATAGGAGGTTGAAGTAAAGATGTGCTCAGACATCTCTCATCTCATCTCATCTTCATCCGCTTATCCGGGGTCGGGTCGCGGGGGCAGCAGCTTTAGCAGGGGACCCCAAACTTCCCTTTCCTGGGCCACATTAACCAGCTCTAACTGGGGGATCCCGAGGCGTTCCCAGGCCAGTGTGGAGATATAATCTCTCCACCTAGTCCTGGGTCTTCCCCGAGGCCTCCTCCCAGCTGGCTGTGCCTGGAACACCTCCCTAGGGAGGCGCCCAGGGGGCATCCTTACCAGATGCCCGAACCACCTCAACTGGCTCCTTTCAACGCTAAGGAGCAGCGGCTCTACTCCGAGTTCCTCACGGATGGCTGAACTTCTCACCCTATCTCTAAGGGAGACTACAGCCACCCTCCTGAGAAAACCCATTTCGGCCGCTTGTACTCGCGACCTCGTTCTTTCGGTCATGACCCAACTTTCATGACCATAGGTGAGGGTAGGAACGAAGATTGACCGGTAGATCGAGAGCTTTGCCTTCCGGCTCAGCTCTCTTTTCGTCACAACGGTGCGGTAGAGCGACTGCAACACCGCCCCCGCTGCTCCGATTCTCCGGCCAAACTCACGCTCCATCGTCCCCTCACTCGTGAACATGATCCCGAGGTACTTGAACTCCTTCACTTGGGGTAAGGACTCATTCCCTACCTGGAGTAAGCAATCCACCGGTTTCCTGCTAAGAGCCATGGCCTCAGGTTTAGAGATGCTGATCCTCATCCCAGCCGTTTCACACTCGGCTGCGAACCGATCCAGTGAGTGCTGAAGGTCACTGACCGTCGATGCCATCAGGACCACATCATCTGCAAAAAGCAGAGACGAGATCCTCAGCCCACCGAACTGCAACCCCTCCCCACCACGACTACGCCTTGAAATCCTGTCCATGAAAATCACGAACAGGATTGGTGACAAAGCGCACCCCTGGCGGAGGCCGACCCCCACCGGGAACGAATCCGACTTACTCCCGAGGATCCGGACACAGCTCTCACTTTGGGTGTACAGAGATTGGATGGCCCACAGAAGTGACCCCCTCACCCCATACTCCCGCAGCACCTCCCACAGTATCTCCCTAGGAACCCGGTCATATGCCTTCTCCAGATCCACAAAACACATGTAGACTGGATGAGCATACTCCCAGGCCCCCTCCAGGATCCTTGTGAGAATGAAGAGCTGGTCCGTTGTTCCACGTCCAGGACGGAATCCACATTGTTCCTCTTCAATCTGAGGTTCGACTATAGGACGAACCCTCCTTTCCAGCACCTTGGAGTAGACTTTACCAGGGAGGCTGAGTAGTGTGATACCCCTGTAATTGGCACACACCCTCTGGTCCCCCTTTTTAAAAAGAGGAACCACCACCCCGGTCTGCCACTCCCTTGGCACTGTCCCAGACTTCCACGCAATGTTGAAGAGGCGTGTCAACCAAGACAGCCCCTCCCAACCCAAAGTTTTCAGCATTTCTGGACGAATCTCATCAACCCCTGGGGCTTTGCCACTGTGGAGTTGTTTGACTACCTCAGTGACTTCCGCCAGGGATATTGGCAATGGTTCCCCATCAGCCTCCAGCTCTGCCTCTACAAAAGAGGGCGTGTTAGTCGGATTAAGGAGTTCCTCAAAGTGCTCCTTCCACCGCCCGATCACCTCATCGGCTGAGGTCACCAGCGTCCCGTCTTTACTGTAAACAGCTTGGACGGTTCCCCGTTTCCCCCTCCTGAGATGTCGAATGGTTTTCCAGAAGCACCTTGGTGCCGCCCGAAAGTCCTTCTCCATGGCTTCTCCGAACTCCTCCCACACCCGCTGCTTTGCCTCTGATACAGCAGAGGCTGCAGCCCTTCTGGCCTGTCGGTACCTTGCAACTGCCTCCGGAGTCTTCTGGGATAGCATATCCCGGAAGGCCTCCTTCTTCAGTCGGACAGCTTCCCTGACCACCGGTGTCCACCACGGTGTTCGAGGGTTACCGCCCCTTGAGGCACCTAAGACCTTGAGGCCACAGCTCACCGCTGCAGCTTCAGCAATGGAAGCTTTGAACATTGCCCACTCCGGTTCAATGCCCCCAACCTCCACAGGGATGCCAGAAAAGCTCCGCCGGAGGTGTGAGTTGAAGATCTCTCGGACAGGGGCCTCCTCCAGACGTTCCCAGTTCACCCGCACTACTCGTTTGGGTTTACCTGGTCTGTCCAGAATCTTCCCCCATCCTCTGATCCAACTCATCACCAGATGGTGATCAGTTGACAGCTCTGCCCCTCTCTTCACCCGAGTGTCCAAAACATGCGGCCTCAGATCAAATGATACGATCACAAAATCGATCATCGACCTCTGGCCTAGGGTGCTCTGGTACCACGTACACTTATGAGCATCCTTATGTTCGAACATGGTGTTAGTTATAGATAATCCGTGACTAGCACAGAAGTCTAATAACTGACGACCACTCAGATTTAGATCAGGGAGGCCGTTCCTCCCAATCACGCCTCTCCAGGTGTCTCCATCATTGCCCACGTGGGCGTTGAAGTCTCCCAGCAGAACTATTGAGTCCCCTACTGGAGCCCCATGCAGGACTCCATTCAGGGTCTCCAAGAAGGCCGAATACTCTGAACTGCTGTTTGGTGCATATGCACAAACAACAGTCAGAGTTTTCCCCCCTACCACCCGCAGGCGTAAGGAGGCGACCCTCTCGTCCACCGGGGTGAACTCCAACACCGCGGCGCTCAGCCGGGGGTTTGTGAGTATCCCCACACCCGCCCGGCGCCTCACACCCTGGGCAACTCCAGAGAAGAATAGTGTCCAACCCCTATCCAGGAGAACGGTTCCAGAACCGAGACTGTGTGTGGAGGTAAGCCCCACCAGATCTAACTGGTAGCGCTCCACCTCCCGCACAAGCTCCGGCTCCTTCCCCGACAGAGAGGTGACATTCCACGTCCCAAGAGCCAGCTTCTGCTGCCCGTGTCTGGTCCGTCGAAGCCCCTCACCTTCACTGCCACCCGTGCAGCAGCGCACCCGACCCAAGTGGTTCCTCCTGCGAGTGGTGGGCCCACAGGATGGAGAGGAGGGAGGTGCCACGTCACTTTTTCGGGCTGTGCCCGGCCGGGCTCCGTGGCAAACCCGGCCACCAGGCGCTCGCCGGCGAGCCCTCCGTCTGGGCCTGGCTCCAGACGGGGGCCCCGGGCTTCCTCCGGGCAGGGTCTCTCTTCCTCTTTGTTGATATGCTCAGACAGACTGCTTTATTTTTTTTCTGTTCTCGCACACAAGTGCAGTACATGAAAAGATCTTGTGATACAATTGTTTGCATCCAGAGACCTAGCAGATGTTTGATTTGATCAAAAGGCACATTCATGGTAATAAGGCTCGAAAAGTGTATTGTGGGTTGATACATTGTGATGTCTTTGTGAGTGAGTTAAGTCCAGCTTTGGAAACGGTTTTGTATTTTGGGGTCTGAAAGTTGAAGTATTCTCAATGTATATTTTATTAGCAATTTCATTTCGAGGCTTACAGAGTTCTTAATAAATGCAAGAAGAGCTCTTGGGCCATTTGACTTCATCAACCTTGAATATTGCATAAAAGTAGTTATATTTTTCAGTGTTGACTGCTAAGCCAACTGACATTTTGTAGTTGCATGCTGATACTTTTGAGACACGTACATGCTGTCTATAAAAAAAAAACCATCCAAACTGTTCTTGTAGCTATCCAAAGTTTGCAGTTGTAGGTATTATATATATAGATATTTGATACGTCCTATCAGCACCTGATATGTTTTTTTCCCCTCTCAGTGAAGCTGTCACTTGTTAACACAACAGACCGATTGTGCAGAGCCAACTTACCTTTTCATTCAGGAGACACAATTGTCAATACTAAAGTAGGTGTAGCCGTAAGAAACGGGTCACATATTTTCAAACTCGTTTTTCTAGAATATGTTTCTCTTGCTGGGAAAAGCAAGGTATGACTCTTCATCTCATAAAACATGACAAATCATGGAACACACAGCATTCTTCCATTCCTTTTCACAAGGATTCTTATCTGCATATATTGATAGAATGTAATGGTTATTTGATGTGTAATAATTATTATATAGAGAGTAATCCACAGCAGATGGCACTGGTAAACTACTGTAGCTGTCATATCATAATATTTCTTTTCACCCTAGGGTGACAACACACTAATGTATTAGCCATTTTTATTATAACATCTAAAATAGACCATTAGCTTTATTTAACTTATAACCTTATTCTTTCACACAGATATGGAAACTCCAAAACACATTTGAATTGGGAACATAGGTGACAAAGAGCTCAGAGAACACATTTCAATTTAAAGTTATAATCCATAAGATTTTCGTCTAGTTAATTGTCTTTTAAGTTACTATCTATCAGAGAGTGAGTTACAACAGTACTGCTTGTCACTGCCTGTTATGCTGCGTTCACTTGTAAAATAAATATATAAATAATTTCCCCCTGGGATTATTAAAGTATTTCTGATTCTGATATGCATGTCTCCCCCTCTCTCTCTCACCCCATTTCCCGTCTGTCCCATCTAATAAAAGCTTGGAAAACTGGCAAAAAAAAAATCGGAAACTTCTGAGTCAGGCTTTTAGTAAGGGTATAATTGTAATACGAATCTGCTGCCTTATGATCTACTTTTACTTTTAAATGGGATCATAATTTTCTAAATGAACATTCTCTACTGAAGAAGACTTGAAACTAGAGATTGAGACCACAGCGCACACTCAGACCCGGAAGCACGTCTGTCTACTTATTTTTTATACTGTCTATGGTCATAACACATAACCTACGTTCACTGTGTAATTAAGACTCTGTAATGTGTAAGTATACTGTAAAAGTCCTGCAGATAATTTGAAAGAGTGCTGTGATTCATTCCCAAAATGTTTTCATCTTCTTTCACCCATTGCCCGTCTGTACTCATCTGAGCTGCTCACATGTGCCACCTGGTGGGCACTGGAATAATGACGCTATGGCGTTCACGCAGAGCCAAATGAAAGGGGAAACATCTGTATGGTGGTGCAAAGAGGGTGTCTGAGAGGGTGACTGCTGAAGACAGTGATGAGGGGTTCTGATTAGAGATGCTGTTAACCATTATTTCTAGCTCTGAGCAGTTTATTTCAGAGTTTGGTGTGTCTGCATTTTATTTTGAAAAGCCTGCTTGACTCCTGGTGTTATTGATCACGGCAGTTATTTCACTGTTTGGCAGAAGCATACGGCCCATTTTCGCTAGCTCCCGATTAGCATGCTAGGCTAACTCCGTTAGCTTTCTAAGCTAGCGCTTAGCTGGTTGTTGTTAGCATTTAGCTTGTAATGTTAGCTGCTTATATTGGTATGATACACTGTTTAATCCTTTGGGTCTGCTGTGTTTATTGCAGTTCATTACTTTAATTCATAAGAAGACATTTGATTTATATATATTTAAAAAAAAATCTGTTTTGTTTAAGGTAAAAGGTATTGTAAAAATGTGAGAGTTATAAGTCCATGGATATTGTCTTAGTAACCTTTTATTTTTGTGGTTAATCATTTCAGGTTTATGACCTGTGGTCACCTGTCATCATTTTGTAAGAAATAAAGAAGACCAAGGACAAAACACGAGTTATACCTTCAGTGTGCTTCCGCTCAAGCCTTTTCGGAGGGCTAAAAATTTTAAAATCCAAACAGATGCATACTGGATTGGTCCCATCTGTAGTTCTGATGAGTAATTAATAAGTGTTTCCTTTCTCAAATATTTGAACTGTTAAAGTATTCCATCTGCAATGTTTTGAAATTCAATTAATGATATTAAAATATATTTCTAAATAATACTTTGGCTTCTTTTCTAAGCATGTATTGCTATATAATACTGTTATCTCAATGAAAAGTACTGTATATGCAACAAAAAGAGGCAATTTATTATTTGTCTGGTAAAAGTTTACTTGGCCGGTAGATTCTTTCATCTACTGTTCCCCTTGGCAGGTGAGCCAAAAAGGTTTCTTTTACAGCCCCTTCTGGGATTTTCCCATTGGTCTTTACTCTTTCAAAAAGAATTAGCGTGACTGTCAGATGGTAACGGCTTTGCCTCTGCTATGGCTGATCGATCAGCTAAGCCACTTCCCAATACATGGTTGTTGATGTTGCTGTCACCATCATTTTAATGCACAAAGTGTGTGAGATGAGTTTAAAGACAGATACGATAAACTAATCAAACAGAAAACAGAAACAGAATGAAGTCATCTTTAAAATAGAACAATCTGCAATGTGTTGGTGTAAGAAACCTTGTGTTTCCCCTTAGATGGAGTTGACCCGTATCACCCAGTGTTCATTTGACAGCCTAATCTCTCAAAAGGAAGATGATACATCCTTTTAAACATCAGATCCATCTCTCACAGTGATCCGGGCCAATCTACATCCTTGCTGGATGAGAAATTATGAGACTTTAACATCTCAAGCCACTGGGATGTACTTTAAGGCCACACCTCAAACACTCTGCTTTCTTGTTTGAAATCATGGGCAAATCAAAAGAAATCAGCCAAGAAATCAGGGAGAGAATTGTGGAACACCACAAGTCTGGTTCATTCTTAGGTGCAATTTCCAGATGCTTGAAGGTGCAACGCTCATCTGTTCAAACAATTATACACAAGTATAAACATCATGGGAATGTCCAGCCATCACACCACTCAGGAAGGAGACTGGCTCTGTGTCCTAGAGATTAACGTGTTTTGGGCTGAAAGCCGAAATCAACCCCAGAACAAAAGCTAAAGAGCTTGTGAAGAACCTGGCTGAAGCTGGTAAGAAAGTGTCATTATCCACAGTGAAACGAGTCCTGCACCGACATGGGCTGAAAGGCTACTCAGCAAGAAAGAAGCCGTTACTCCTGAAGAAACATAAAAAAGCCAGATTACAGTTTGCAAAAAGACACCAAGGCAAAGATGTCAACTTCTGGAGTCTGATGAAACTAAAGTGGAGCCGTTGGCCATAATGACCACCGTTACATTTGGAGGAAAATGGAGGAAGCTTGTAGACCTGAGAACACCATACCAACTGTGAAGCAAGGCGGTGGTAGCATCATGTTGTGGGGCTCTTTGCTGCAGCAGGAACTAGAGCTCTTCATGAAATAGATGGCCACATGAATAAAGAACATTATGTGGAAATATTAAGGCAACATCTCAAGACATCAGCCAGGAAGTTAAAACTTGGGCGCAAATGGGTCTTCCAAATGGACAATGACCCTAAGCACACTGCCAAAATAGTTAAGAAGTGGCTTGAGGACAACAAAATCAATGTCTTGGAGTGGCCATCACAAAGCCCTGATCTGAATCACATCGAAAATTTGTGGGCAGATTTGAAGAGGCGTGTGCGAGCAAGGAAACCGACAAACCTGGTTCAGTTACACCAGTTCTGTCATGAGGAATGGGCCAGAATTCCAGAAGAGTACTGTCAGAAGCTTGTGGAAGGTTACCCAAAATGTTTGACCCAAGTTATGCAGTTCAGGGGCAATGCTACTAAATACTAAGGAAATGTATGTAAACTTTTGACCTTGAAGAAAGTAATAAAAAATTATCTGAAATATATTTCACATAAGTCACAGTTCGGTACACGTGTGTACTGTTCGGTTTATGAGGTGCAACGTAGCGTATTCCTTCATGACCGCTGTCGTCTCTCGTATCCATCTCAGCGCTACATCTCAGCCGATCAAGTCCCGGCGCGCTGGGAGACTGGCTCCATGCTCTTCCTGTAGGCACAAGGCCACAACGCTAAGCACGCTCGCTAAGCACGCTCTCGCTACGCTCTCGCTACGCTCTTCTTCGTGAATCCTCTTGGCAACAGCTCACTATGCTCCGCTCTTTTGTTGTTCTCAATCGTTTCTGTCTGGTTAAATCTGTGGTTAAATCACCTAATCAATGTCTCTTTCTACTTTGAAAAAAAAGAAAAGTTGACACAGAAAACCGTCAGTTCACCAGAGAATGGACAGAGAAGTTTTTGTTTCTGTCTCTGTGAAGCCTGTGTTTACTCTGCAGCCATATCTGAGTGTAAAGAGGAGAAGTTGATAAAAATCATGTTACTCTGCATTTATGTTACGTTCATTTGTGTCAGTCCAGTTTTTGATGAATAAACTAATGTTTCATATGTGCTTGTAAGCCTGGTAAAGTAACTAGTTACTGAAGTAATCAGATAAATGTAGTCCAGTAAAAAGTAGAACATTTCCACTGATTTGTAGTGGAGCAGAAGTATAAAGTAGCATGTTAATAAAATACTCAAGTAAAGGAGAAGAACCTCAAACTTGTACTTTTGTCCAATAATTGAGTGAAAACGTCTGGTTAACAGGTTTGTTCATTCAACAAGGATTGTTTCTTGCCAAGCTTTTTGCACTTTGAGGCCTATGACTAATATTTACATTGATAAAATAAAGACAATATATGTACTCCTATGTCACTGCATTGTTTTACAATATCCATAAATGTGATGCTCATATTTTTCCGGACCCTCATTTTGGATCATTTTCGTCAACCGGCCTCAATTCCAAAGGAATTGAATAACACTGATGTAGCCTTTATTCAGTCAGTTCAGTGATTGCTGTTTGTGCGTATTTTAGTGAAAGAAAACCTATTTTCTTCATTTTTTCTAAGATATGATAATGTAAAAGTGTTTATATTCTTACCTAGAAGGAAAACAATTGTTTACCTTTTTGCCAACTAAATATATAAACGCGTAAATGCAGCAATGTCTCTCCTACTGTTTCAAAATCTCACTTCACTTTAATTTAGGATTGTTACAGTAATCCCTAAGCAAGCTACTTTATTATTTCCGTTTTTGCATGATTGCATGACATGTCCTTAAGAATATCTGATTACATTTTTTTTTATTATTAGGCTACAGATCTGATACATGGTATTTTTAGAATCTAAAAGAAATAGAAAAAAAACAACCGAACCAAACTGAAAAATCGTAACCCCAAAACCGTGATATGAACCGAACAGTGGATTTTGCAAACCGTTCCACCCCTACTATCTATCGTGCAAGTCAAAAGATCATAACGTTCAATCATAAACAATGAATGCTGGTGTACACATTTTACAGAACTCACCCATGTATACTCACACTTAGAATACCTCACTGTCAAATGCAGACCATCATTCCTCCCACGGGAGTCCGCATCAGTAATTCTAATCTGTGTT
Organism: Echiichthys vipera; assembly: GCF_963691815.1. NCBI lineage: Eukaryota > Metazoa > Chordata > Actinopteri > Perciformes > Trachinidae > Echiichthys > Echiichthys vipera. The sequence goes on along the minus strand of NC_139832.1, from coordinate 34,329,598 downwards.
TACAATTCCATCGGAGGTTGATGCTAACACCACCATAGCCAAGTTAGCCTACGTCTCTTTAGTGGAAAATTCCCAGCTGGACACAGAAGTCCTCATCCTTGGGGACTCTTACCTGACCCATCTGTCATCTTTTTGTACACGGCTAGTTTTTATTTTATTGGAGGTTAAAGTTTATTAATAATTAGGGGTGTGGCCTCTTGAGTGACAGCTAGCCGCTGGCCCTCACTTCTCCTCAGAGGTATATGTCAGCCAGATGGACGTATGTCCCTCCCCCCAACGTCACATACATGCCCAATTTCCCCCTGGGATTATTTTTTATTCAGATTTTTTGGTAAGAGGAAATGAGGCAGAGGGATCAACACGCTGGACCACTGTTACACTACCATCCAAGAGGCTTACCGTGCATTCCTGGAAGATAGAGACAGATAACTGTCTGAGGGAATCTGTATATTGTCTGAGATGAAACCTTTCATGTGTCAGTCACGTGTTCCAATCAAGTGATTGTATTTGCTGTTACGTTCCTGTGCGATACTGAAATGAAATGACTGTTTCCCATTGAGTGAATGATAATATCTGGGATCAGCAGACGGCGCACCGTGTCCTAACAGCACGCGACACGAGCGAGTGTCAGTGATAAAATGAGTATGGGTATATTGTTTTTGATTTAACCAACTGGTCGTGAGCGACGCAGCTGAACTTTATTGACATGTTGAAAGCGCCACGATGGACGAAGAGCAGCTGATTCATGAAGTTGAAATGATTAATGCTCTAAACAAGACCTCCTCATTTTACAACAAAACCAGAATAAGTGTGTGTGTGTGTGTGTGAGAATTTTCGGCAGACGGTGGCCTTTGAAGTGACGCCGCTGCATAGGAGTCAGCAGTGCAGGAGACATACTATATACCTGTTAAATATGAATAAATGTGGAAAAAGAGCAAACCAATCTCTCGTTATAATAATTGATAAATAAAAAATACATCTTAATTGATTTGAATAAAATTATTTATAATTAAAATAATTTAGTGCTGATCAAATTCCTGCCTCTTACAAGGGTTAGGCAATAAATTGAAAAAGAACCATAGGAAGAAAGTCAACTTAAAAAGCTGTCATCTCCCATTGGACACAAACTCGTGTCTCCCACGTGTCCTGTGTGTCTAACCCAACCACCACGCTAACCTTTTCGGTTAACAGAATTTTTGGTGTTTTAATATTTCCTACTGTCATACATCAACATACAGCACTGCCGTTAAACTATTTACGGCGACAGTGATGGCTGATCCAGTTTACCATTACAATGTATGGTAACCCCCTACTGAGGCAACTATCATGTAGAGTCAGACCTACCACCTCGGAGTAGGGCCATAACACCCCCCCACCCCCACACATTTTTGTACTTGCTGCATTGTGAGGACCAGCATTTCTATGCCCCCTATGAACACAAAAATAGTAATTCTGGACACTGGGTGACGTCCTTACCCAATACACTGCCTTATATTATGTGAAAGACCAAGTATTAGAAAAAGATTTTAACCAACAGATTGAGGACCAGGCACTCAACTCAGTATGTGTTTTTACTGACTCGCAGTATTTCACTGGTGATATTAATTTAAGTAGACTTAATATAGGGTTTATTGAGGATAGGTTTGGCATCATTTCATATTTTTTACCTGGAATATCACCTAAATACTCTGCCCTTACCCAACTATAACACTATTTTCATAATTGAACATGTAATAATCATTAGAAGGGCAGTTTTATTTATTACAAAATTTACTTTGAAAGATAGCATATCGATAATTTTAACAGGGTGTTCTCTCTGTATTTTATTGCTGAATATCTAGTAATGTATACCGTGAAACATATAATTTTCTCAACACATTAGAAAAAACAATAACGCCCCACATTACTAATTCCATCTGCAAAAACACAATAATTGTATTTTAGCGAAGTTTTGATTCATTTTTGACTGTTTTCCATATAACGCAGCATTGACATTGAAGCCCAAATGAGAACTATCAGCATAACAGATCTGCTACAAACCTAATTAATTCTTCTCATGAACCATACATTACAAAACCATTGTTTTTGTTCAGAATGCCTACAACACTATATTCACACACTAGACATGTCAGAATTACATAAGCTTTCTGGCCAACTCCCACCAATAAAAGGTCTGTTTTACCATCTTTACCGTGTGTCTGTGTCGGAGGGCTCCATAAAAAGCCATTTGTGACATGTACCATGGTTAACTGTTAGACCTTTGTAATCTGAAAAAGTTTCAAATTCAGAAGTTGATGCATCGCTTTCAGAAATTGTAATCCCCAAAAAACTACACCCAATCCATACATACTTTGTGGACCGCAGGAAAGATGGCTGCCAAAATGCTGTAGCTAATGGCGATTCTGGTAAACGACACTAAATATTAAACATAACAGTTAAAACTATTCTCAATAATACTAAATGATTAGTACAATAGACATATGGATTAAATCAATCATTCAAACACTGCATCATTTATTATTTAGTCTTGGCAAAAAAACAATATTTTGATTAATGAAGCTGCAGTTGTGAACAAACCTGGAATAGAGTAGCTATGGGAACAATAATGAAGAACACTTACATGTATGCTCAAACAAACATCTTCCTGGAAAGGAAGAAACCGTTTTTCAGTCCCAACTCAACATAAAACACGAGCCAACAGTTGGTTAACAGAATACAGCAATTTTCCACTGACATCCCAATCAGGGTTGGGGGCTAAAATGCTGTTATCAAAAGAATAATGTCAAACCGCTGTGTTCTAGGTTGCAAGTTGTATAAATGTAGAAAATCACTTCACCGCTTCCCGATTGATCAGCAAATGAAAAGACAATGGATAGTGAAACTCTGAAGGGACATCAGGCCATATTTCAAGGCAAAACATCATATTTGATAACCTTTTAGCTACCGTGTTAGACAACAGCTAATGTTAGCATTCAACCACATATATGGTGAATGAGGATCTGAAAACAAATTAAACTTAATAGATAAACAAACAAATCCACACGGCAGCTTTTAAACAGGAGAGTAGCTCTGTATTAAAAGACCAACACACTTTTCCTCTCCCCTCATCTCCCTTTACATATCTCTGCATCTTTCTTACTCTCTCAACAGTCCTCTGAACTCTCTCATTCGCTGTCTCTCCCTCTTCTCTCCTTTGCACCATCTCTCTCCCTCCCTCTAGCTTATCCACCATCATTCTTTCTTAGCATATGTCTTCCTCTCCTCCCAAGTCCCTCCCTCCTCTGTCTTCTAATAAAAGGCCCCCTTTAAACTGCAAGCTTTCTCTTCATTTTAATTATTTAATTGTAAACAAAATATTTCACATCTTTCCACGTTCGACTGTGGAGGACTGGGGACTCTTTTTCAATACACAGCAGGCATTCTGCCTTTGCCGGCACCCTCCTTAGCGCAATGAACTTGCCCATGCTTCGCTTGACTGCTGTCCTCTCCTGGTCAGTTCAGGGTCTTTTAACCTGTATTTTTGGAGCATCTATAAATCAGAAAACAAAAGGAGTTGATCAGAGGAAAAGGTTTACCATTTTAATTTTAAACCATTTTTCAGACTTTATCAAAATGTTGCTGCTTTGCTGTTGAAAAACGTCAGTCACTCCTAAATATTTTCACGAGGCTTAAGCAGTCTTGACAGTGAAATTGTTCAGCCCTCTGATAATGTAATCAATCTCCTTCTTAAAAACAGGAAACTCTCACTTTACAGTCATGTATTAACATGTCCTACTGAAAACTAAATTCACAATGTTTTCTATAGGTTCTGAGTATTTTTCAAGCGAGCAAATCTGTTGTTTTGGCTTCATCTCCACCTGATGCATGAAGCAAAGCTACTGTATTATTAAATGTAAAAAAAAAAAAGGCAAAACAACATAACAGACACAAGTGACTACACTGAGTAACTAATTTTTGAAAAATGTTACTGTAACTTCTACTGTTGCTGCAGAAAATACTGCTACTACTATTATCACTGATAATACTTCTGCCAAGTCTGTTTTTTCAATCTTTGCAAGTTGTATGACAACTACAGCTTCAAAAACTCACTTTCAAAAACTTCCGCTACTTAATCCACTTCATCTTCTTCAACCCTTGTATTAGTACTTTATTCTTTGGATGGATAAAATGGATCTATTACATATGAGTCATAATAACCATTTTGCACCACCGGGTCTACATATTGTAAGCCATCATGCACAGCTTATATATTATTTTGATTCTGCACATATAGCTTAAAAACTTGTACAAAAGCAAAAGCCTTTAGTTGGCCTGATTTAAATGTTATTATTGATGTTATAATTGAAATGAAAAGAAAACAATAAAAATAAGGTTGTTTTAACCAAATAAATTCATTTTGACTACCACTGTAGTTACACACCCATAACCTTTTTTTAACTAGGCCTGTCACGACAATTTATCAAGGTCAGCTAACATTATCGAGGTTATGTCCATATATTGTAAGATATTGCTGCTATCGTTGTGTTTACATGCATGTTTATTTGGATAACAATGTCCCCAACATTTAAACTAACATGATGCCAGAATTAACACCAGGGTTTTCCCCTTCATTATAAGACTTGGTCACAACACCCAAGTGTTTTTTTTACTGTCAAAGCCGAATAAAATAGAAAAAAACTATGCAGGGTCTGAGACATTTTTTGCTGTAATTTCTGGTCATTCTGTTCCTGTCCTCTTGTCGTCCACTCTCTGTTTCTGAATTTTACCATGGGTGGGACTCAGGCAGCTTTAAAGTTCTTGCTATTTTATTATCATTTTATCAGTGGCATAAAATGGTCTCAAAATAACAATGATATTGTTTATCGCAATTTTTTCTGGAACAATATTATCGTCCAGCAAAAGGAGCTATTGTGACAGGCCTATATTTAACAAAGCAAAAAATATAAAAATGATGGAAATCCATGATAATGTAACTTGTCTATTGTCACAGGATCTGTTCAGCCATTACCTGCCTCTCCCGTGGCTCTATCTGATCCATCCTCTGCTGACTCATCTTCTTCTCACAAATCTTTTCCCTAGTCTCTCTCTCTCTCTCTCTCTCTCTCTCTCTCTCTCTCTCTCTCTCTCTCTCTCTCTCTCTCTCTCTCTCTCTCTCTCTCTCTCTCTCTCTCTCTGTTGTCTGTGTGCTTGTCCATGTATGTGTTCTGGTTCTAGTTCTTTTCCCTACTTACATTATTCATCAGTGTTTCAAGCTATCTTCAGATCATCCCATCATCTCTGCTCAACCCCCTTCATCAGCTGCTTTACATCATGTCATATTTTTTTGTCATATAACAAGCAGAGCATAGATCGTTGGTATGGTGATGTAATGACCCTTCCTTCTTTTCTAGTTTCCTTGTTATTCAACACAGGGAGACAATGCTACTTCTTACACTGACCCATCCTTTTATAATGCTAGGTACACACCAGTAACCACCTAGAAACAATCTAGCAACCAGCTGGTACAACACAGCAACCATTTTTAGAACAAAAAAGCCCTAGCACTCCAACAAATGCCCGAGGACCCACCAGGTACACATTAGCAATGCCCTAGCAACCACATTGCAGCCTAGTCCCAGTGACTTGTGCTTTGTTAGCAAGCACCACTTATATTGTCTTCAGAAATTAACCTATTTTACAGAAATTCATCTTACCAATATGATTGCATGTTCTTTTAGTAGCAGTCTTCTTTTGTCCCTTAACAGGGAGTATTATGGAAGTGATATGGCCCTCCTCTTCATCTAAGAAAGATGACATATTAGTACAGTGAAAGTACCTAAGACTCAGATTCAGAGCACTCCACTTGTGTTTGTATTGCCTGGACTCATCCCAATAATCATATTTTCATATTTTAGTTCCAGTCTTTTGCCTCTTAACAGGGGCTCTGATTGTGTTCATGGGTTGCTCCTTTCCATCTGACAAAAAGACATATCAGTACAGTGAAATAGTAATAAAGTCTCAGTTTCAGAGCACATCATCATCATCATCATGTCTTGCCTCTGAAAATGGGAGCTTGTGGTGGGCTTGTGTGGCTTGTGTTTTTTTTTTTTTTACATCTATGTTGATTTTGTAGATGTGTCCATCATTTCTATCCTAATAACACTAACTCAACAGATTCACTGTGCAGATTATGGGCATGGTAGACGTAGCTTTACAGCACGGTCTATGGGGCATCAGAACATTAGCCACAGACAGGTTTCAATGGGTCTATTCTACAACTATTTATATAAAAGCTAAAGGTAGAGTAAACTAGAAATAGTTTAGCCAAAAATGTCTTTTATAATCCTTCCATTGAATTTCAAAGAAGGTCCTAGCTGTCTGCAGTTCAGAATTATGGCAGTATGGTAGGTCAAAGTTGAACCATGAAGGTGCCAGCTCCTCTCTCAACACTAGGCAGAGGTTATTGACCCTTCTGAAAAACATTTGGATTTATATTAGCCTAAATTACTGTACTACAAGCCATTACAATTCACTTATTCACTTCAGTTGTCTTCCACTTTCAAATAAATTTGTATGTTTACAATATTACAAGGTGGGTAGGCTTTGCCATCAATATTGATGCTAGACCCTTGTGTAATATTTCTTAATTAATTGACTATTTGAAAGGCTTGTAATACAATAGTTTAGGAAAAAGTAAATGTCCAACTGTTTTTCAGAGGGGTCAATTACCCCTGTCTAGTGTCAAGTGTCACTGAGGGTTTTTTCAAACCTTTTCAACATGAATAGCTGTAAACATCTGATAACAGAGGAGCTGGCCTGCTAAGCCAAGATCAGCTGAAACATATGCTGTTTACACCTAGATACACACAAAGTTTGTTAAAAACGAGAAAAATACCGGTAATGGAATGAAGTCAAAACTACACTAGTAAGGTCATGTGTATCTTATCTGCATCAGAGAAAGATGACCCTAGACAGTGAAAGAGTACTGAAGTCAGAGTGAGAACATGGCTCTTGTTTACACTGCCTGGACTTACCCCCATCATCATCACTCTCATCGTCACCATCATCATTGTGTCTTTTAGTTGCAGTCTTCTTTCTTCTCTCAACAGTGGGTCTTCTGGTGCACCTCCCCATCTATGAAAGATGATATGTTAGTACAACTTCTAAAATCTGCATCAGAGAAAGATTTTAATAGTATAATGAAACAGCCCAGGGTCCTGGTCAGAAAGCACGTTTAACAACTAAACTCAAAGTCTTGATATGTAGTAGGCTGTAGCCTACATTACATTTCAAATATATTTGTTCAGTTTTAACTTGACAAAACACAGTGGCCAGCAACTGAAGATGAAAATGTATCAATGAAAGACAGAGAGACATCATTTTAGGACCACAATCTGATCCAAAAATCGTTTGTTAGGTGGTTTGCACTTGAAAGTGCGTCAAGGTTAAAATAGAGTATATTCTAAATTTTAGACATCTATTTGGCACAGTCACTGAAAGGCTTTTAAAACTCGTTCAGACTATACACAGCTTATTTAAAAAACTCACTTTCAAACTATATTCTGCACCAAGATCCTGCTCACTCAGAAATATTAACCTATAATCTCCAAAATTATAGAAATGATGTTCCATCAGCGTGACCATTCACATCATGAGTGATAGAGATGATTATTCATTGATCCTACGTGTCTAACGCTTCATGACGATTTTTACCATTTAAACTGAGATTACACATTTGGCCATGTGCATTAAACATTTTAATGAAACTGCTCTAACAAACTCACAGCTGTGTGCACAGAGTGACAGTGTTAAAAAACAGCAGGGATGACCTGCAGAGGTTTTAATCTGAGCTGACTTTATGCTGTTTAATATTTGAATTTAAGGCCAAAAACCGCTGTTCAATGAACTGACTGACAGTGCATAAAAGCGGCGACTTTAGATAGTCCTGAGTAACAAACTTATATCCAACCAGGGTTAATATTCTGACAGTAAAACTTGGCTAATTAATGCGCTTAATCTGCAATTTTTGTAAAGACTTTCTTTTCTTGCCCATCAAACATACTTAAATATCAGTGAAGACTTAGGCTACTTTTATCACACAAACATACAGTATATTACTTACCATCATTAGTTTCCAGTTGTCTGTCTGCATGTGATGGCCCTCCCTCTTTGGCTCCTCTCGAACGCTTGGTGGCTTCATGTCCTTTATCTATGAAAATGTCAGAAATAATTATTTAAATAGATTGATAGATATTGTTTCATTGATTAATTGATTGATGGCTTTATTTATCTCCGATAGGAAATTTCATTGTGGCAGCAGCGATAAACATAACTCATGTAAAAGACAAACATAAATTACAAAAATGTACACAGTGCGTTGTGTGTTAATTACAAAATATATGCATATACCAAAAAATATAATACGAATTAGAATAAAAAAGTAGAATAATAAAAATGTATTAATATTAATTTACATACCAAAGACCACAAAGTCCAGTGTTTTCAGAGTCCTTCCTTTAAGGGACTCTGCTCCATGCTCCATCGCGAACAGAAGTTTTCCAACCTTGGCCACCTGAAAGGTTTTGTCTGTTTGGCGATAATATTCACAGTGGACTCTAATGTCATGTCCCATAAAATCAGCAACTTGTTCCAATTCTTGATTATCAAGGTCCAGAAGCTGGCGTAAGGTAGCAACATGCTTTCTTAACTTAGTTGACCTAAGCAGTTCTGGGTTGCTTGCCTTGCTCTCTTCAGCATATTTCCTCAGGCAGTCACACTCACGAATATTGGTTGTTGTACCAAGCCTCGCAAACAGAAATGGGTTGTCATCAAGTATGCCAACTTTCTTCCGTTTTTCAATCATGAAATCAAGAGAGGTTTTTGTGCGCTCAAGAAGTAGAACAGGCACTTTTCTACCTCTCTTTCCACATGTCACTATCCGTGTCAGCCTGTGGTTTCATATATGTCCTTGTTTACAGGGCCAGTGTCTGCTTTTAGATACGTCTCCAACGTTAAACGCGATGCTTCTCCATCACGCTTCTTATTGAATACTATTATTTGTGCGAAAAGGCTCTCACTTAACTTTTTATATGCTGCGGTACTCACACACTATCAACTCAGCCTTTGCCTCATCCTCAATTTCCTCCGTTGCTCCATTGTACTATGAGCATTAGCAGACACATAACTGGACCAAGAGTTATCAAGCAACTCCTTAAACTTCTTGGCCTTCTTCTCAGTCAAAGTATCTGACATCATCAAACAATGTCCAATCCAGGTTTCCGTTGCCCCTTTGAGAGAAAAATCCAAGTTTTACTGCAGTAGATGGCTTTCCATATTCACTGGTGTCTGAGCTGTAGTTTGACACCCTCCTGGCTGCTTTAATTGCCAGCTGAAAATGTGCTGGATCACATATATCTTTAAGACTTTTGACACGCTTGTCAATCTCCTTGGCAGCCACACCAAGCGTCCCTGTTCTCTCATCTTTTGTGCAATGTATCTATGTTGAGATTGTTCACGGCCCTTTCTAGCAAATAATGCATCTCCGTATGTACATATCATCTCATCGCTTCTGATGTGAGAGGTTACATTATCTTGCAACATATTATGAATGAGCGTTTGAATTCCTTCAGATGATTCCTTGATTTGAAGGAGTTGTGAGGAAACTTTTTGTACTCCTTTTCTTTTGCCTTTCTCCCTTTCTTGCCATCTTCAAATTGGACTTCTTACAATATAAACAATAATGGGTTCAATTGCTCAGCTAGCTGATTTGACTTGGCTTTGGTTTCTTGGTTCTCCGCTTCCAGGACCTCATGTTAACTGAATGATGGTGTTGATGAGGGGTGGTAGTCTTTGTCGGGTCCACCAGGGCTTATAGATAACCCTGTCTCTACAAGGAGCACATCATGTTCACCTGATGACGGGTGATGTTCTTGGTTGGATCCACTGTGGCTGGATAACTCTGTCTCTTCAAGGAGCACATCATGTTCACCTGATGAGGGGCGATGTTTTTGGTTGGATCCACTGTGGCTGGATAACTCTGTCTCTTCAAGGAGCACATCATGTTCACCTGATGAGGGGTGATGTTTTTGGTCGGATCCACTATGGCTGGATAACTCTGTCTCTTCAAGGAGCACATCATGTTCACCTGATGAGGGTCGATGTTCTTGGTTGGATCCACTGCGGCTTGACAACTCTGTCTCTTCAAGGAGCACATCATGTTCACCTGATGAGGGGCGATGTTCTTGGTTGGATCCATTGGCTGGATAACTCTGTCTCTTCAAAAAGCACATCATGTTCACCTGATGAGGGGCGATGTTCTTGGTTCGATCCGCTGTGGCTTGACAACTCTGTCTCTTCAAGGAGCACATCATGTTTACCTGATGAGGGCCGATATTTTTGGTTGGATCCACTATGGCTGGATAACTCTGTCTCTTCAAGGAGCACATCATGTTCACCTGATGAGGGCCAATGTTCTTTGTTGGATCCACTGCGTCTGCATAAGTCCGGCTTGGAGGGCAAACCAAAATGGTTGTTATTCACTCATCAAATCCCTTTTTTTCTAAATGATGCAGATAAGTTACAGGGTGAATTAGTGTGAAAACTCTCACCATACAATTAAACGCATAAATCATCTGCCTGAGAGGACAACCTCAGTATCCCTGTCACTTGTATGTCTGATCTAAACAACTACAAGTGGCATGTTACATTTTGCTGGACCCCTCCGGTTGTGAACACCTGTCTGAAGTCAGTAGATCAGAAAACCATGCTGACACTGAGCTGACAGAGAGCAGTGTGTTCGCTGTGCTAATAAATTGAATAATATATACACACAGTATATCATGCTTAAAAACTACTGCTATTCCTTTCTTTCCGTTTTACGCCGAAAGTGTAACACCGCTGCAGCAGCAAAAGAGAGGGAGAAGGCGTAGGAGAACATTGCTGGTCGGGTCAGTGCGTACGTTTAAATATAGTCCTTTGCAATATCACAGGGGAAACTGCTTGAGTGGGAGCCTATTCATTTATTTAATTTAGGTGCATTCCCACGGGGGTTAGGGTTAGGGTCCGTAAGTGGCTGTTTTATACATTGTGTAAAAAACTCCCATTTGCCCAAAAATGCAGCGCAAAACACAATATCTGCTGGGATGTGAGAGCATGACTGCAGTTGTTAATGTTGGAAATGTAAGGATGGATTAGTAAAACTAAGAGTTTCCCTCATGTCAGGGTTAACAGACTCAGAGTTTTCACTAAACCGGCTTTGTGAAATGGATATATATATGTGGCAGGTTATCTTACAGATGTATGTTCACTTACTTTAACTTTACCTGAGAAGGACCTTCTGCGGCTGAAATAATTCCAGTCATATCCAAATCAGATAAAATACTTGAGGGAAAATACAGCAGTGTGCCAGTGTTTTTTGTAATTTACTAGTATTTAATAGTGGTATTTACTATTATATGTATTTTCTTTTCATGCCACTTTCTAATTCTACTCCACTACATGTCAGAGGGAAATATTGTACTTTTTACTTCACTACATTTATCTGACAGCTTACTAGTTACTTTACGTTTGGAATGTTGGTAGGACACTACAAGCATTATGAATGTGTCATTTTGGGCTCAGAGTAATTGTGACAGTATTCCGCACTATTTACAGAATATTTACAAACCAAACAATCAATTGATTAGTGGAGAAAATAATCAGCAGACTGATCCATAATGAAAGCATTCATTAGTTGCAGTCTGATACAAAATAGTTCAAAATTAGCTCCAGCTAAAAACTACAACAGTGAAATCCTCCTTTTACATTAATCATGAGGAATACCTATCAAATGTTATAATATACAATAGTATAACAGTCACAGGGGACATTTTTCTGCTTTAGTACTGTTATTTTAAATACTTAAACTACCTTTTTTTTCGGATTATAAGTCGCAGTTTTTTTCATAGTTTGGCCGGGGCTGCGACTTATACTCTTGAGCGACTTGTGTGAAATTATTAACACATTACCATAACATATTAAATAGTAGCCCGGGCTATTATTGATCTAAGTTACGTAAGAGACTAGGCATATATCAGCAATCGTCACACACACACGTCAATCAATCAAAATTCGGCGGGGGCGGGTCAGGGCAGAAGTGCATTGTGAAAAAAAAGATGCTACCTGCTACTTCCGTACCTATGAGTTGGCGGAGTTGTTCAGAAGTGACACAGAGTAAGAAGAGTTCATTGGATTTAGTGATTAGGAGTGACAGATTGTTTGGTAAACGTATAGCATGTTCTATATGTTATAGTTATTTGAATGACTCTTACCGTAATATGTTCCGTTAACATACCAGGCACGTTCTCAGTTCGTTGTTTATGCGTCATATAACGTACACTTATTCAGCCTGTTGTTCTCTATTCTATTTTTATTTTAAATTGCCTTTCAAGATGAAATGTCTACTCTTGATGTTGGATTTTATCAAATAAATTTCCCCCAAAAATGCGATTTATACTCTAGTACGACTTATATATAATTTTTCCTTCTTTATTATGCATTTTCGGCTAGTGAGACTTATACTCCGGAGAGACTTTTAATCCGAGAAATACGGTACATTTTCCAGATAAAACTTAGATTATTTTACTGTACTTAAGTACTTTGTCCACCACTGTATTTGACATATTATATCCCACCCCGTTCTTTTTACCTGTTGAAATACCTTTAAAACGCTAATACAACTAATAAAAAGCAATTTTGCACCTGCCAAAAAGTGATTGCAGATCCTACTTTATGACTAAAATATTATTTCTGCCTCAAAACTTGATTTCACTCTTTTCACACTTTTTGGCAGGTGCCGGCAGGAATATTTACTGTAATATTCCTACAGTAACTCAGTTGTCTAGGGAAATCAGTTATAGTACCTGAATTTAGCAATATTAACATTTAAGCAGTTATTTAGTTAGCACTGTCGCCTCACAGCGAGAAGGTTCCAGGTTCGCATCCCGGCCTGGGCCTTTCTGTGTGGAGTTTGCATGTTCTCCCCGTGTCTGCGTGGGTTTCCTCCGGGTTCTCCGGTTTCCTCCCACAATCCAAAGACATGCACGTGTTAGGTTAATTGATGACTACAAAATTGCCCTTAGGTGTGAATGGTTGTCTGTCGCTGTTTATCTCTATGTGCCCTGCTATAGACTGGCGTCCTGTCCAGGGTGTACCCCGCCTCACGCCCGAGCTGGGATCGGCTCCAGCCCCTCCGCGACCCCGACCCCGACCCCGGGATAAGCGGTTGAAGATGAATGAATGAACTTGTGATAATGCGTTTTTATTGCTAAAGAAGGCCTATGATTTAAAATAACTTTAATAATAATAATAAATGTATTAATAACCAATGCCTGACTGACACAGCTAAAACAACTGACTGCATTCGAATATCATGTCATGTAGTTAATATCCTAATGTTGAAACATCAGTATTTAGCCTTTTCCTCCAGTCACACAATAATAAAATAGTAGCTTTTTACAACAAAGTGGGTTAATAGCATTTTTCATTACAGGGAGCAACCAAACATGCAAATTAAATCAAATTAACTTTACTTACCTGGACTTTTGCATATCTTGTTTCACACTGCTGGTGGTGAATCCGTAAAATTTCCAATCTTCTGTTAAATCTCTCCATGTGGGATTGAAAGAGACGCAGACGGTTTCATAATTCCACCAGACTTGACCCAAATGACCTCTACATGCACTCTCTGCAAAGTTGCATGCATGGCTCTGATTGGCTTATTTGCTGATGGGCCATTAAGGGGAGTGGGGAGGGGTGGCAGAGCCAGCTCCAGCAGACATGCAGGTACAAGTTTGTTTACCCTTTCCCTGCTCTAAGTTTGGAGAACAAAAATTGGGTGACAAAAGCTTTTAAAACCATGTCACAAATCCACATATCCAATCTTGAAATACAGAAGAGGCTGAAATGATCACGAAACATCTGAAAATGAATGTTGATAATAATAATAATAATAATAATAAAAACGTTCAAGGAAAGGTAAATTCACACTTCAGACACCTTCTACCTTTTGTTCTATTTCTGCCTCTGTATTCAATACCTGTCTGTTTATCTTTGACTCTTCATTTGTCTCCCCTGCCAAAGTGTAATTTTGTAAAATTATTATCGTCTTCTTTATTTCATCTTTGTGTTTGAGTTTGCATCCTTTTGAATTTAAATTGTAGAAATGTCACAAACGGCACATAAACTTAAGCTAAATGTGTTTTATAAAATTATATATTAATAACACTATAAATCACCTCATAATTATGCTACAGGTTTGTGTTGTTGTTACATTTAGGCCCACTGTAATTACCAAATGACATACATGCAGATGGGGGACAAATATAGGAAAAAGCTGAATAGAAGAGTGTAGAAAAAGTATCATATGAAGATGCTTCCATGCACCAGGACTCACTGAATGTTTTGGTGAGAATGAAAATGATGTGCATAAAATGTTAGGCCTTTACAGTCGCCAGATCTCAACCCAGGTTCACACATGGGGAAGATTTTAGACCAGAGTGTAAGCAAATGCTCTCCACAACCATCTCTATAACCCCAAATTATATAATATAAACTTTAATCTTTAGATCTCTTTAGTGATGTCTATGACTGTTTCTGATTCTATATGTTCCCCCTAGTTTTGACTATACTCAGATGATAGCTAAAGTCAATAGCCCTCCATAACAGATGTTCCCATGGCCTTAGCTATGTTTCACTTGTTTCAATTGATGACTGGTGGTGGTGATCATGAGGAGGAAAAGGATGAAGAGGAGGAGGCCAGTCAGGGGGATACAGTTATACAGTAAAAGGTACAAGTGCAGTTTGCAGGGCTGGAGAGAGTTTGGCTTCGCTGTAGCTATTCTGTTGCTACCATACAGTCTATAAACACTACTGTAGATGGAAAACCATACAGTCTATAGACTCTACTGTTGAAGTAAAACTATACAGTCTATAAACACTACTGTTGAAGTCAAACCATACAGTCTATAAACACTACTGTTGAAGTCAAACCATAAAGTCTATCAACACTACTGTAGATATAAACCATACAGTCTATAAACACTGCTGTTGATATAAACCATACAGTCTATAAGCACTACTGTAGATATAAACCATACAGTCTATAGACACTACTGTAGACATAAACCATACAGTCTATAAACACTACTGTAGATATAAAACCATATGGAGCATGGAGTGAGCTGAAATGGCGCCGAAGATTTGACGCTTTGAAATGCGCTAATGATGCCTGGCATATAAGACAAAAAAATATAAACTCTCCCATTCTGTTAAAAAGGTCCTGTGTTCAAGGCGAACTCGACACAAATTGTTTACTCAAAAGATCTTGTCCCTTCTGGGAAACTTTGAGGTATTTTCATCTAACGTTCACGTGAAAGTAATGTATTCAACTCAAGCGAAGCGAACACGCACATTAAAAAAAATAACACAAACACAAACTTCGCTTTGAACGTAAGAGCCGCATGAAACCAGGCAAAGAGCCGCAGGTTGGCCAGGCCTGCCATAGACACTACTGTTGATGTAAAATCACACAGTCTATAGACACTACTGTTGATGTAAAACCATACAGCCTATAAACACTACTGTTGATGTAAAACCATACAGTCTATAGACACTACTGTAGATATAAAACCATACAGTCTATAGACAATACTGTAGATATAAAACCATACAGTCTATAGACACTACTGTTGATGTAAACCATACAGTCTATAGACACTACTGTAGATATAAAACCATACAGTCTAAAGACACTACTGTAGATATAAAACCATACAGTCTATAGACACTACTGTAGATATAAAACCATACAGTCTATAGACACTACTGTAGATATAAAACCATAGTCTCTAGAAACTTCTGTAGATTCGATGAAAGGACTAGATGGTACAATCCCAGGGACTATGCATGGCAGGGGCGTCCTCCTCCCCGAGCCAACCTTGCGCCTGACCGCATACCTGAGTGGAAAAGGAGTTGCTGCTTTACAGCCATGCTTAGCCCTGGGACACATCTTCAGTTGTGTCCTCAGATCATGGGGTGTTTCGGCCAATTATCACAAGACACCCTCAGCTGAGGCAGGCCCACCGCAGGTTGATCAGACCTGGGTGTGTGTCCCAGGGTTAAGCATTTGGCTTAGCCGCCCAGATGGTGTCGCACCTCTTCATCCACAGCCAATGGCTCGTTCTCTCTGCAGTGTTGGCCAGCTCTTTGATGGCCTGTCTGAGTGTGACCCCTGATTCCGACCTCCCTAAGGAGCTTCGCTGTCGAGCTGGCCACAAAACCCCTACAACCGACCTCCACCGGGCGCACCCTCGCCTTCCAGCCCCTGTCCTCTGCCTCAGCCGCTAGGTTGGAGTAGCGAAGTTTCTCGCGTTCATGCGCTTCTTCAACAGCATCCTCCCAAGGAACTGTCAGCTCAATGATGTAAACGAGCTTGCAGGTGTTGGACCATAGGACAAGGTCTGGACGTAGGGTGGTCATTGCGATCTCCGGGGGGAAAATGAGCCTCCGATCCAGGTCCGCCTGCATTTTCCAGTCTTTGGCTGCATTTAGCGGGCCCAGGTCAGAGTGTGAAGCCCTTGCCCTCTGCTTTTCCCCTTCCCGAACGAACACTGGAAGGTGTTGCCGCACATCGTGGTTGTTGGTGGGCAGGGCATTGATGGAGACCCTCTTGCACTCAAGCTTATCAGCTAGACACCTGAGGACCTGGTTGTGTCTCCACGTATATCTGCCTTGAGTGAGGCTGGTTTTACAGCCCAACATGATGTGCTTAAGTGTTGCTGGGGTCGTACACAGGGGGCACACAGGGTCCTTTCCAAACCACTGTTGCAGGTTTATGGGAGATGGTAGCACATTGTATGTTGCTCGAACGATGAAGCTCAATCGGTTGGATTCCATGCCCCAGAGTTCGCTCCATGTCAGCTTCTTCTTCTCAACACCCTCCCACCTCATCCAGCGGCCCTGTTTGGCTTGTGCTACAGCTTTGGATCGTCTGGATGCTTCCTCCTCTCGACGCACGTCCTCTGCGACCATGGTTCGTCGCTCGGTGGTAGATGCCTTTCGCCACAGAGGAGTTACAGCTCCAAGGCCAAAACCTGCTCTGCCTTGCTGGACATGGCCCACTACATCACTGTGGAGAAGAGCAGTCTTGGCCTGTAGGACAGCTGTGGCTGGGGTCCACTTCCTCGCCGTTGCCAAGGTGGGAGGGGCACCTCTCACTACAGGATTCTTCAACCACGCTGGAGATGGGCAGTGACAAGGCTCCGTCACTGTAGAGTCCAACACTGCTGAAGCACCTTGGGAGGCCGAGCCACTTCCTTACATGGGAGTTCACCAGCCTTTCCAAGCGAGTAGCGTGGCATATAGAGACCTCATACATGGTCAACGGCCATTGGAGTCTGGGTAACAACCCAAACTGAAAGCACCAGAGCTTCAGTTTCCCTGGTAGTGCAGTGTTGTTGATCTGCCTAAGGCCGTTGGCTGTGTCCTGCTTCAGTTGTTCAATTTGCTGGGTGTCTCTGAGGTCTGCATTATACCATCGCCCAAGGCTCTTGATGGGCTTCTCTAGGAGTGTAGGAATTGGTTCACCGCTGATGTGAAACCGCTCACCCGTCAGTTGGCCTTTAACAATGGAGATCCTGCGTGACTTGCTTGGTTTGAAGTCCATTCGAGCCCACCAATGTTTTCCTGGAGTTTCTGCAGCAAGCGTCTCGTGCATGGTTTTGTTGTTGTTACGACGGTCATGTCGTCCATATAGGCTCTAAAAGGCGGAAGACGCAGGCCACTCTTGGTCCTCTCTCCTCCCGCTACCATGCAGGATGCCCGTATGACCAACTCCATTGCCATGACGAAGGCCAGAGGAGAAATTGTGCAGCCCGCCATGATGCCGATTTCCAGATGCTGCCAGGCGGTGGTGTTGCCCTCAGATGTTACACAAAACTGGAGATCTTGGAAGTAGCTTTTGACCAATTTTGTGATGTGGCCTGGTACACCAAAGTAGTTGAAGGCCGTCCACAAGGTCTTGTGAGGGACTGACCCAAAGGCGTTGGCGAGGTCTAGGAAGAACCACATGTAGATCTCTCCCTTCCTTTTTTGCAGCTTGTATCTGGTGCCATATCATATTGGCGTGCTCCAAGCATCCTGAGAAACCCCGAATCCCGGCTTTCTGCACTGATGTATCAACAAAGTTGTTTCTTTGGAGGAATGCAGAGTCTTTGGGCAATGACACTAAAGAAAATCTTCCCCTCATAACATATAATACCATGCAGTCCATAAACACTACTGTAGATAGGAAACCATACAGTCTATAGACACTGCTGTTAATATAAAACCATACAGTCTATAAACACTACTGTTGATGTAAAACCATACAGTCTATAGACACTACTGTTGATACAAAATCATACAGTCTATAGACACTACTGTTGATATAAAATCATACAGTCTATAGACACTACTGTAGATATAAAATCATACAGTCTATAAACACTACTGTTGATGTAAAACCATACAGTCTATAAACACTACTGTTGATGTAAAACCATACAGTCTATAGACACTACTGTAGATATAAAACCATACAGTCTATAGACAATACTGTAGATATAAAACCATACAGTCTATAGACACTATTGTTTATATAAACCATACAGGCTATAGACACTACTGTAGATATAAATCCATACAGTCTATAAACACTACTGTAGATAGAAAACCATAGAGTCTATAGACATTGCTGTTGATAGAAAACCCATACAGTCTATAGACACTACTGTAGATATAAAACCATACAGTATATAAACACTACTGTAGAGAGAAAACCATACAGTCTATAGACACTGCTGTTGATAGAAAAACCATACAGTCTATAGACACTACTGTAGATATAAAACCATACAGTCTATAGACAATACTGTAGATATAAAACCATACAGTCTATAGACACTACTGTTGATGTAAACCATACAGTCTATAGACACTACTGTAGATAGAAAACCATACAGTCTATAGACACTGCTGTTGATAGAAAAACCATACAGTCTATAGACACTACTGTAGATATAAAACCATACAGTCTATAGACACTGCTGTTGATATAAACCATACAGTCTATAGACACTACTGTTGATATAAAATCATACAGTCTATAGACACTACTATTGATATAAACCATACAGTCTATAGACACTACTGTTGATATAAAACCATACAGTCTATAGACACTACTGTACTACATTACTGTAAGCCCCACAGCTAGTGGGCATTTGTGCTGTGAAGTGGTGAAACGAGTAATGCCTTTCTTTACCTCCATAAAACCTCTGACTTTTCAGGCTTTTTTTTAGTAGGAGATGATTTGTGGCAATTTAAAATAAAAATGAGGACAGAGAGTGTAAGATACTTGCCACAGCTGCATTTTTAGTTGTGACAAAATGGCAAAAATACAGTTTTATTTACCCGCTTTTACAGGTGACATGGTACCAGTTACACTATTTGACAATTTCAAAAATCTAATTTGACAGGAATCATCATGGACTCCTATGTAAGCACATGGCCTTGGTGTAAACATTTCCACCTATTTTTATAATTATGATGAATTTTCAATGTTTTCCTGGGGTTATCATTTCACATGTAAACCTTAGCATCTGGCCAAGTCAAATTATATTTTAGATAGAGTTACTAACCTTGGTATGCAGCAGTTAAGGTCATCAGGGGTCCTTCTCTGTGATGTAATGTTTGTTACGTGGTCTCTAATATTAACAAAATGGCCCCTTCGAATGGGGGTGACACCCCCCTGACACTTCAGGAAGTTGGCTTTACTGACATGATTCCCCAAATAAAGTAAAGTATTCAGAACAATAGTGTCCCATTACTTTTAGTATTAAATAGTTCTAATGTAAGATTATGCCAAAGTAGTTGATATGGTGTTTTATTGAGAATCTTTCTTTTTTTTAAATCAAGTTCAAAATTGATCAAAACTACACATTTGAGACAAGGTCCTCAAAAGAAAGATGTATGCAAGTAATTTGTAAAAAAAATTTCAAATGTGAATCCTTTTTAAATTTAACTGAACCATATGGACACTAGACATAACCTCATGTTATTGAGCCAAAACATATTCAATTGGTATATAGTGAGTTAAATGTAACTCAAAAAACAATATGTTGAAAAGCCATTAGAAATTATAAATGTCTAGTACAAAAATGTTCATAACATCCCTTTTTATACCTCTGAACATAACATAACAGCACAGGATTATATGCTTAGCAGTTCTGGGATCATTTGGGCGCAGTAGCAGTATAGGCCTGCGGGGGAGCCAAAGAGCAAAAGAGTGTAAACACACAGGTGAACAATGCTCATTTTTGATAAAAAAGTGAGGACTTTTTAGGAAAAACAGAGCGTAGCGTCTACATAGCCTTAGTAGGGAATTTAGATAGAACCACAGTGAGGACCTGCCAAAATGTCCTCACTTCCCAAAAATGACCTCACTTTGTTGGTTAAAAACTTGCAGCGATCCTCACAATGTCGCAAGTACACGAACACACACACGCACACACACACACACACACACACACACACGGTCACACGCAGACAGAGGCTCTGTTGTCACAGTGCTGTTAAACAGAGTCAGAGTCATCTGAATTGTACTGTAACCCTCTGTCCCTACAAGACTAGTCCAGAGCCATTCATAATTATAAAACACTCATGCATCAGCAAACACGTGATTTGACTGCTGTTTTGGAAAATGGTGACCGTGCCAGAGTTGTGATGACGGTATGGTACTGTCAGTCCATTGCCTGTGTTGTGTATATAACAGAGCATAACACAAGGATGAGTGCCTTGAAGTAAAGATGTCAAAGAAAGAATGACAAGGGAAGATGTGTATTAGTCAGGTTCATGTGTACAAAAAAGTACTTTTGTGGGAATGTTTGGGGATTTATTGACATATACATTTTTGGAATCTGCAGACTTTTGGGAATCCAAAAACCAATGTTGCCACTTGTACAGGCATTTTCATAAAATACAGAATTTCAGCTACCTTGGCCTCTATACAACCTAAAAACTCAATTAAATGGCAATCATATGTTTTGTTGGTCAAGGAATACAATGGTGTCCTCAAAATTGTGCTCAGAATCGTGATGTTGTGCCCACCATAGGCCGGTAACAGTCAGGAAAGCTCAAAACCCCAAAACTTGAATTTCACTGAAGCAATCTTTACCAACTAATGGATTTATCAAACAGTCCAAAACAATATGAAAGTATATACAAGGGGACTGAGGGGCTTGACCTTTACAAGACCAGATCTGGAGAGTGAGTCCTAGGATGGGTCTGTTGTCTCTCAGTGATTGAGTATGGAGACAGTTGCTGACAATGTTCTTGGATAAAAGAAACTGGATATTAATGAATGACTGGTCAATAGAGACAGGGAATGGCTCATTTCACTAGAAAAAAAACTCATGCATGGAATAGCATGTAATGCTCCTGCTTTCTCTTGTCCTAGTGCTTTCCAGTTCAGCTCACTCTCCACAGTACCCAACGCCATATGGATTGCACTATTTCGACAGAGATTTTTGTATTGTGCAACAGCCAGAACTAAGACATCTGTATCTGAGCTGAAAATGACCATCCGTGCTTTGGGCCAGCGCTGTGCTGCAGATGCTGCTAAGCATATCATTAGTGTGTCAGCCTCCTTGTGGTTGTTTTCTTCAAAACACATTTTGTGGCGATTGCTTCTTGTGCAGCCTGATGCCGATGTGACGAACAGCCTGAGAGAGTTTGCGTTGTGGTTTAGGAGTGCTTGTGCAAGGTACTCAGTTAGATCAGCTTTGGTCTTTTCATGAGATAGGAACAGTGTCATCGGTATATGTTTGATGGTTTTATCATCAATCTGGTATTGATTGGGATCTTTGCCTTGTTGTCGTTTCTCCCTTGTTTTCTGTTTCAGTAATACAGCTTTAAAGGGGTCGAACACCACAAAAACCTCATCAAACTCTGCTGGCAGCATTAAGAGTCTGTCGGCCGGCGGGGGCTTCAGGGAAGTATAACAACATCTCCCTCTGCAGCAACATGTAGCTTGCATACAGACACACAAGCTGCATACCCACAGAAAGCCGAGAATCTCTTCTACACGCTCATATAAACCATTCGTATGACCAACAAACACAGTTACAACACAGAGCAATCAAACAATGCAATCCTATTTATTTTTTAATTTTTTTCTTCAAAAACTGTTTTCTCTTAGACCCAAAATGACATTTAAATGAAATGAAATGAATTTTACCATTTGGTACCTAAGAAATCTCAAATGGCACTAATGGTGCCAAATTGTGCCAAACTTGAGGACGCCTATATTTCTTTACTAAAGCCTCTATAATTTTTTCTCTGCTTTATTTCAGCAGCATCAAACTTCTCACAGCACCTACATATCCCCCCACTGTCCTAGAGACTGCAACCGATGTGCAGTTTTAAGGGCATCTTTCACAGTCCATAGATGTACAGAGTTCATTTGTCAGTTCATTTAGTGTCTGCAACATTTTGGGCAGTTATTTCACCAACTGGGAATTGGCTAAACACTACTAATATCTCGGCTAGGCAAGAACAAATGTTACAAAACAAAATCTAAACATGACAATGGCACTATACAAAATACATAATAAACATTGTGTCTCAGCTACTCTTCAGGTTAGTGAGAACAGAAGTGTTAGTTGTGTAAATGTGTTAGGGTGAGACACAGATGAGGTGCAGCTGTCAGTTGCATGAGGACAGGTGTATGACTGGTGTGTCAATCATAAAATGTGTCCTAAACTAGTGTTACTAGTGGGATTATGACAAAATACAAGGAGCTGATCCAAAAGTATTTGCAAAGTTCGTACAAGGTGTTAAGTCCAATTACAATTTGGGTCTTATTGAGTTTGCTGCAGCTGCTAACAAATCAAAGTTTACCAATTTAACTGTAAGAAAAGTAAGGCTGCTGAGCTTGCATTAATCTTACTATCAGTACAGATGGACTGTTACCTACAGAACCGAGAGGAGTGGATTCTGGAGCTCTGTTGTTTGAAGTTCTTCTTCACTTGTGGCTCAGGGCTGTAACACTGCCTGTAGCCGTGTACAGAAAGACACTCAGAGGCGCTGTCACTGTCGGATTCTGAGCTGCGGTCAGAGATGCTGTGGTCATCATCTGAGCAGTGGTTTGGCAGGTCATTATGCTGGGCCAGAATCTCATAATATGGCCTTCTACAGCTCCTGCTCTGGGCATGACTATCCCGTGGCAGCTGGCAGACATGGCGTTTACGCTCTGCGTCCCTATGCTGTCTCCCCCCCCCCCCCCCCCCCCCTTTCGATCTATTCTGAGGGTGGGGTTCTGAGACCGAAGGTCTGTGTGACCTGACGGTATTTGAGCTGCTGGAAGCAGATGTTGTTTCCCTTGCTTTGCAATTGACAACAGTTTCCCAAGCCACCTGTGCTATTTTTCTAACCTCGTTAAGAGAGAGGATATCTTTTCTTGTCTCAAGAATAATGTGCGTACGTATACAAGGACGAAGATTCTGCAAGTACAGGGACTTAAAGGTTGGGTTCTCTTCTAAGCGTATGTATTCTTTCCCTGAAAGTATACATGTCTCAAACGTCTATAGTAGTCTCTGGGACTCTCTTGACGGGAATGTTTAATTTGACCAGCTGCAAACAAAGAAGTGATTTCGTCTGCAGTAGAAGAGAATTCTTCTGTCAGTGCATGACGGAGCTCATTGTAGTCATTTCTGACTCTGACAGGTTGAGACTGTATAACTTTGTGGACAGCTTTTGAGCTGGTTTTCCACACAAGTTTAACTTTCTCTCTCTGTGTTGCATTGGGCAGGTCAATTAGATTTTGATTAAATTCCCTAAAATGATCCTCAATGTTATGATCGCAGTTTTCTGGATCAAACACGTCCATATCTTTAGCTAGAAGTTCAAGCTCTTCAAGGCGGGGACATTGTGAGGTCAACGTTTGTGAAGGCAAGACTATGCTAGCTCTGTCATCACTCTCTAAGTGATGCAGTGAGGAGGTAGAGCAGGACTAAACTTCCCTGGTCTGCTCTGGAGGGGCGTTAATCTCTCATTGAGGGAGAAGTTTGAAAAGCCAGAATCAGCGTGGCTGAATGACTTTGGTGGGGCAAGAGCTTCAGATCTAAGCCCTAACAATTCCTTTTTGTGGGAGAAGAGCTGTGACTCTGCTAAGTGCAAATCTTCTAAATAACGCAGGACTTTGTGAACATCACTAATGAGACTAGCATTTTGAGCTTTAAGGGATTCTATCTCCTTTTCTAATGCCGTTTTGCTCTGACAGACAATGTTAGTTTGCCGGTGAAAGTTCAGGAGCAAACATCTCAACACTGACCCTTTAGATGTGTCGCTGAGAAGTGATTCTATTTATTTACTGCACTCACTTAAGTTCAATGTGTTAATGAACTCAGGGTAGCCAGGTTTAAGGCTCTGTGGTAGGGAATAAATGAAATTCTCTACACGTGGGTTCTCCATTGTTTAAAAATGGAAGGTGAGATTAAACTTGTTGTCTAGTACAACAATGCAATTGTTTTGGCTCTGGTGTTGCTTGGCAGACACCTTTTGATGTGACTTGGGCAGTACACTAGCCTAAAACAACAGTAAATCTGATCTACACTATGTGGGTAGCTTGCTTCCTGCACGGGGAGGGGCAACTACAGCACCATGTGATTCTGGGACCAGAATTTACACTAACTGAGATGCAGGGCCGTCAGTCAGGGAATTATATCTGTAAAGTACTACTCAAGCTGAGACACATGGAAGAAACAGCTGGGTATGTAACTTTATTTCACAGGGGCTGGTAGCACACTGTTGCTGTATCTATCTCCACTCAGGTTGAAATGCAAGGCAGTTCCAACAGTTCATGCTCTCTGGTTCATAGGGCCGGGGGCACGCTATGAGTTAAGGGGAAGGAGCACTTAATTTAGCAACAACTTATGACAAGACTCATTAGATTGCATTGAATATGTGATATTCCAATGCTAAACCAAACTTGAACAGCTAGCAGCAATAGCAAAATCTTAAGGGTAACTATCAGGCTTACAGAGGTTATCAATAGTCTCAAATTGCTTTAGCTAAATTTGAAGAATTAATCAAATAACACCAATTTATACATGTTTGTAAGTACAGCTGGATGTCTACTCCTGTGGAAGACAAGTGGAGTTCAATGGAACGACTTTGGAAAATTTTGGATGAAAATCCAAAAATTGTAAAATGTCCAAAAATATGACTAATATTAATATCACACAATTATGAATTATTGCCAACAGCCAGCATAACTAAGCCTCACACAGGGCACCAATGTAGGTACTTTAGGTTTAATTGGATCAATAGTGTGACCATCATATCGTCATATCTTAAAGAACTAATAGTACCACATCACCCAACTAGATCTCTGCGCTCTGAGAATGCTGGGCTACTCGTCGTTCCTAGAGTCTCCAAAAGTAGAATGGGAGGCAGAGCCTCCAGCTACCAAGCTCCTCTCCTGTGGAACAAACTCCCAAATGTTATTCAGGAGGCAGACACTGTCCCCTTATTTAAAAGTAAACTTAAAACTTTCCTTTTTGATAAAGCTTACAGCTAGGGCTTACGATGAGACTTTATTCTGCTTAATTATGCTGCTATAGGCCTAGTCTGCCGGGGGATAATACTTTTCCTGATACTCTGATCTTCTCTCCTCTCTGTCTGTATCATTCATGTCTCATCAGTGCAATTCAGCTTCTTCCCCGGAGCCGTTTGTGCTTTGTCGTCTCGCAGGTCTCTGCTGATCGTGGTGGTGCCTGCTGCCGTGGTCCTGCATGACGCTTCCTGCTGCTATTATCACTGTTACTCATATATACTATCAGTAGTTTAATAAACTATAAAATTTGTAGCTGTATTGTAGCTGCTATTGCCACTACTCATCATTGATCATGTTTGCCACCATAACTATTATCATTTTCATATTCTGTCACCTTCGCTGTGCTTGTTTATACTATTCTGTTGTATTAACTGTCTTAACATATACGTTATATTAACATTACTATAAATATTATAGTTACTGTTAGGCTTTGCTTGCATCTCTGGAAGTGTGTCTGTCTGTCTCACTCTGTCCATCTGTGTGTCTTTTCTCTCTTTCTCTCTCCTTTTCTTCCTCCCCAACCGGTCAAGACAGATGGCCGTCCTCCACAGAGCTGGGTCTGTCTGACGTTCCTGCCTGTTATAGGGAAGGTTTTCGTTGCCACCGTACTCTACAGAGGAATTGTTGGGTCTATGTAAATCATAAATAAGTCATTGAGTGTGGTCTTTACCTACTCTGTAAAGTGTCCTGAGATAACTTTGGTTATGATTCGACACTATAAATAAAATTGAATTGAATTGAATTGAACCATCAAATGAAATATTTAATAAAGAAAATTAATAAAGAAAAGTTAGTAAAAATGCATAACTTTAATTCATTAAAAACTTCACACGGAGAACCAATCAAATGTAGGGCCTTGACTCACGTTCAGATTATGAGATTTATTATTCTCAATAAACTTATCGTTAATCAAGTAAATATTAGTTATCACCAATAATTATCAAAGATAATAATAAAAATTACTCTAGTCAAACCAGAGTTCCTCGGGCCACCACCGTCATAGACGGAGTGACAACTAATATTAAAGTCTCATTAAATATATTACAACTACTAATTAAGGGTTGAACACAGATAAATGTAATAGTTTAATTATTTGATGTAGTTAACATTTAAGTTACACACAGCACCAGCAGCCTGAGGATCTCAGGAGTTCTTATTCAAGTTAAAACAAAGTTACAGTTCTATCTAGCCGTTCATAAAGTCCTATAACATGTAGTAATGCCCAGTTGGTGATTATTTACCAGTCCATGAGATGGGAGATAAGTTGCGTTGCTTGATGCCAGTGGCTGGTTGAAGAAAGGAAGCTGGTTGAAGAAAGGTTCTTGTCTTGGTTGTTGCTCTTAGGCAAACGAGGACTCAGATCGCTCTTTGTTCTGCTCAGTTGAGTGGATAACCTGTTGGTTAACGTTTGCTGGTGATCCTACGCCATAGGCCAGGGCCGAGGGCACAGCGGGCAGCTGGTCTCCTGGATCCGCAGGAGCGCGTCGAGTTGAGTGTGAGAGAAGAGTCCAATAGAGAGGGAATGGGTGTCCTACACTTTTATAGGCCCTGGTGATGTCATCGCCAGAGGTCAAGTCAGCCAATGAACAGTTTGGGGGTCCCATGGAGAATCACACCTGGGTGTGATTTGTGGGGGAGAAGGCATGGCAGGCCTTTGTTTGTGACCATGCCCTCAGAAACAAAGGCAGCCAGGCTTGGGCCTAGTCGTCCCTTTTGCCTGAGCAGGCAGAGGCCTTCTCATACTTAAACTGAAAGTTCACGTTAATCCAGAAATGAACAATCATCTTTGGTGTGTTGGTTGCACCTACACAGGTGATGTCCAGATGTTGTTCCATGGCTTTATTTATTTTTTTGGCTACTGTGGCATAATTTTCAAAGGGATATTTATATAAAATGACTGACATCGGGCGTGAGGCGGGGTACACCCTGGACAGGACGCCAGTCTATCGCAGGGCACATAGAGACTCATAGAGACGCACAGAGACAGACAACCATTCACATCTATGGGCAATTTTAGTAACACACGTAATTCATATTACCATCAGCATTATCCGTATCAATATCCCGGTTTGATCTGGCCAGAACATTAAACCGACCATATAGATATTTTGTTTCTCTTGGATCCACTTGTTCCCTGATAGGAACATGACATTGTTCTGCCTCTTGGTTTGTGCCCACAAACTGACATTTTCATTGATGAAAATGAGCAACATATTCTTCATACAATTTATGTCCATAGTCGCAAATATTCAAAATCTATAAGGCATTTTTTGGGGAACATATACATGGGTCATGAAGTTGTAAAGCTGATCACCTTCTGCATCAAAGGGATTTCTGTGACTCAGTATTGTAGACTTGTTCTTGTTGACAGCATCATGCGCTTTTTGGATGGCACTTGCTTGAACCTCATGGTGTTTTTGTGGTTTATCAGCACTGATATCAAATTTCTCTTTGTGCTATGTTGAGAGGCTTGAAATTTCTGGTGTGGCATGAAAGAACCCTCTGTCGTGCATTGGCATTATTGGATATACCATTTAAACCAGAGTGTATTTTCATCATCCGATTTAATTGCTTGCATGCATGGTGTGCACCAATTGAGACAAACGTTATCTCAGACTTTGTGACGGATATATTCCCATCTTGAAGTTCATGCCAGGTTTCTGGGTGACTGGTCTTCGGGTCCTGCATGTCTGCAATGTACCGTGGTCAAAGGCATTTGTGTTTCATTTGACCTGGGGCAAAGAACTCTTTGTTTCTTTATAAGAAAATGATCTGTGACCTTGTCGTATCATCTAGGCATCTTTTCCAGGGACTTGACCAGTGTCCTCTCAATCCCACCTGAGAGTGTGAGTGATCGAGATGAGGGGAGAAGCTCCGCAGCTGCCACTGCTCGTTGGGGAAAGAAACCGCAGAGTGACAGAACAGAGTCGCCAAACACAACTCTAGTTGTTTTTAACAAAGACAAAGTCGCTGGGGATCGGTAAGTCTCCGGATCAGTTCAGAACAACGGAACCAAAAAGTTGAAAAATGTTCCGGTGGATGTTTATTCTTCAAGATCGCTGATTCGCTCATTTAACTGTCAATCAATAAAGGATTCCACCTTAGAAAGCTCATCCAATCATCATGCAGCAGCAGAGTGTCTGGGCCAGCCCACTGCCCCATAGACCCCCAGAGATGCTGAGCATCCAATGGCCAGGACAAAGCCCAGCATTTATCCAACCGTCTAGTTTTACTGCAGTGGAACAACCTGTTCTACGCTTCCCCATTGAAGTCAGTAGAAGCTGAGCGTCCGACTGTGTAAAGCGCTGTGGTGCTGTGGGGATGAATTAGAATGAAGTTGCGGTGGTTACCTGTGATAAGTAGCTGATTCCGAACAAAAGAAGGCTTTCCGCACGTATCTGGTCAACGAAATGTACACACAGCAGTACACATTTCACCATTTTTTAATTTTTTTTTAGCTTCCCTTGCATATTTAGAGCAATGGCCACTGGTTTCAACATAGCGGAGGTAATTTTAAATTGACTTAAACATTGCATTACAGCATTTTTTGTAGTTCAAGTAGTAGTTGTGAGTCTGTTTTCTAGTTTCCAGTATTCCTTCAGGGATGCTTTAGATCAATCCGGTGGACGAGAGGGTCGCCTCCTTACGCCTGCAGGTGGTAGGGGGGAAAACTCTGACTGTTGTTTGTGCATATGCATCGAACAGCAGTTCAGAGTATTCTGCCTTCTTGGAGACCCTGAATGGAGTCCTGCATGGGTCTCCAGTAGGGGACTCCATACTTCTGCTGGGAGACTTCAACGCCGACGTGGGCAATGATAGACACCTGGAGCAGCGTTGGGAAGAGCAGCCTCCCTGATTCAAATCCGAGCGGCCGTCTGTTATTAGACTTCTGTGGATTGTCTATAACTAACACCATGTTCGAACATAAGGATGCTCATAAGTGTACGTGGTACCAGAGCACCCTAGGCCAAAGGTGGATGATTGATTTTGTGATCGTATCATCTGATCTGAGGCTGTATGTATTGGACACTCGAGTGAAGAGAGGGGCAGAGCTGTCAACTGATCACCATCTGGTGATGAGTTGGGTCAGAGGATGGGGGAAGATTCTGGACAGACCAGGTAAGCCCAAACGAGTAGTGCGGGTGAACTGGGAACGTCTGTCCGAGAGATCTTCAACTCACTCCTCCGTTGGAGCTTTTCTGGCATCCCTGTGGAGGTTGGGGTCATTGAACCGGAGTGGGCAGTGTTCAAAGCTTCCATTGCTGAAGCTGCAGCGGTGAGCTGTGACCTCAAGGTCTTAGTTGCCTCAAGGGGCGGTAACCCTTGAACACCGTGGTGGACACCGGTGGTCAGGGAAATTGTCCAACTGAAGAAGGAGGTCTCCGGGATATGTTAGCCCAGAAGACGCCAGAAGGTAAAGCTCTCGATCTACCGGTCAACTTCGTTCCTACCCTCACATATGGTCATGAAAGCTGGGTCATGACCGAAAGAACGAGGTCGCGGGTAGAATCGGCCGAAATGGGTTTTCTCAGGAGGGTGGCGGGAGTCTCCCTTAGAGATAGGGTGAGAAGTTCAACCATCCGTGATGAACTCGGAGTAGAGCCTCTGCTACTTTGCGCTGAAAGGAGCCAGTTGAGGTTGTTCGGGCATCTAGTAAGGATGCCCCCTGGGCGCCTTCCTAGGGAGGCGTTCCAGGCATGTCCAGCTGGGAGGAGGCCTCGGGGAAGACCCAGGACTAGGTGGAGAGATTATATCTCCACACTGGCCTGGGAACGCCTCGGGATCCCCCAGTTAGAGCTGGTTAATGTGGCCTGGGAAAGGGAAGTTTGGGGTCCCCGGCTAAAGCTGCTGCCCCCGCGACCCGACCCCGGATAAGCGGATGAAGATGAGATGAGATGTAAACCTCGAACACAGGAAAGAGATAAAAGTAAGGTGTTGTGCAAACTTTGCCAGGCGGTTCTTAAATACTGTAGCAACACGACAAACCTGCGAAACCACCTGAGCCGACACAGTGCTAAATCCGCGGATTCAAAACAAACGCAACTCGACAGATCCCTTATGTGCAAACTGGCGGCAGGTTCTGTCCGGGCATTAAATTACATGTAATACAGCACTGCCATGTTTTATTTGTTTACTTTTGTACACCTTAAACTGGTATTGTTGTGCTGATTTTGAGTTTGTTTTTTAGACCAAAATGCTATGAGTTATTTATTTAGTTTCCTAGCGAAAAGAAATACATAATTTGGGATACCCCAGTTAGAGCTGGTTAATGTGGCCCGGGAAAGGGAAGTTTGGGGTCCCCTGCTAAAGCTGCTGCCCCCGCGACCCAACCCCGGAAAAGCGATTAAAGAAGAGATGAGATGAGATGCCTTGCTCTTTCATCCTCTGCTGGTCTTTCCGGTTTTTCTCTATAGCATGTATAATATTAGCTCAGAACAATCGATGAGGCATTGATGTCAATCCTAGCACATCATCCAGTCTGTTTTGTACTTAACCTGGCAACGCATCCACAATTGAGGTTTTGAACAAACTTATCAACAGTGGGCTCATTCCAGCCTCCTCCTCAGTTTCTTGTTTCCATCTGTTCAGCTGACGGCTGATGTATATGACTGGATTGTCTGTGTCAGTAAGGATGTCACCCTTCAATGCTCTAGGATATTCTTTACTTAAGACGGCCCACAGGCGGTTTCTGTAAGCATTGAACTCCTTCCATTGGTCCTTAGATCTGTCATCCATGCACACCCATTGTTGCGCTGAAGATTTTCAATAGGGGTTATGCCCAACACTCTTGCCAACAATGATTTAATGTCCCCCAGCAAGCAATTTGTCCACTGTTTCTTCCTCAAAATGTTGGCTAGCTCCCTCATAGATTTCAAGTATTCAGGATTATTATTATTATTTAATAATAGCATGCAGACAGTTTTTTCAAATATTTAAGAATATTAATGTGTCAGCTATTTCTCAATAGAATCTCTCACTTGTATCTGTCTCTTGTTTTGAGTCTTTCTAAAATCTATAAGTCTGTTGAGTAAGATCAAAGGCTAGAATATAGTTTTAATTTACTTCACTATTTATTTATTTTTTATTTCAGTGAATTATTTTTCAAATTCTATTGTTCAATTTAAATTTCACTTTTAAGTTGAGCTATTAAAATGTACCTTTTCTCATTGGAGACTGAGGAAGGTCATCCACTCTGACCCTGCATCAGAAAATGACAGATATGTTATGGTGGTTAATATACCAGAGTGATATAAATAGTAGAAACAAGCACAGCTATGGTGATAGAAAATGTTAATGATAATAATTATGGTGGTAAATATGATCAATCACATGAGAAGTAGTAATAACAGCTTTGGTACAATGAGAAATATGACTGATAATGTTTTTATGGCTATGAATTTTAGAACTTATAAAACTAAATATTATACATATGAATAATAGTAATAATAGCAGCAGTATGCGTCACGTAGGACCCTATGGAGCCAGAATTGGGTCATTAATCAATCGGCAAAAACAATGACTCATGATTGATGTATGTGATTTCCCACACAGATTTGAATCCCTTGAGCTCAACAGGATCTGCTCTCACTCACGGGAGAGGCAGCTTCCACTCGCTCGTGATGTGCTTTCTACGAGGGTGGGGAAAGACACTTTGGGGGTGGAGCCACTGGACTCTAATTGACAGCTCTCAGGAAACCAAGGGTTGCCAAAAGGGACAAGCTAAGAGAAAATGTACTATATCAATCATCACTTACATGTATATGTTCTATATATTTGGCCGTTTATCCTGGGTCAAAGTAGGCTACCAAAGTAGGCTACTTGAAAAGGAGAAAATCCAACCAGCCCGTCAGTATCTAACTGCAATCTTGGAGAAAGCCCCTGTGTGAAGGGAGACGATGTGTGAAATAGGTTTTAAAACATAAAATGTTTATTTTATATTTAATAAAAGGGTTTGAGTAATCTCCTTAATTGTTTTTATTTTTGAATAAGATGTAAAATGTTCTGTAGGTCTATGGCTTAAATGTACTAGTAGACTACAGTTTTGCTTAGTGTTTATGAATGGCACTATAGTATATCAATTAGCTTATACTGCCCTACAAATTAGTAATGCTGCAAGGCAGTATTTACAAAAAACATTTATGGTAAAAAATGTATTTAAGGTTTGTTTATTGTCCCAAGAAATTAATATTTGTCAGACTGATTATGGTTGACTTGTTTACCATTTAATGAGTATAATCCAAATCCTAACATCAATACTTCCAGTCCCTTGCCTTAGAGAGGACACTCCGGGGGCCTCGTCGGCTGGTGTCTCCTCTGCCTTCCCCTGGCCTCACAAACCTGACAGGCAAATGTTTGGATGTGGGCTGGTTGTTGGCCTTTCGTCTGCTGTTCTCCAGGAATTCGGCCAGTCTCGTCAGGACTTGATCGTGTCGCCATCTGTATCGGCCCTGCGTCAATGCGGTCTTGCAGCCAGACAGCAAGTGCTGTAGGCTGGCCTTGGGTGCACTGCACAGGGGACAGCTCTCCTCCTTGCCAAACCACTGGTGGAGGTTTCTGGGGCATGGCAGGGTGTCATAGGTTGCCCGGAGGAGAAAGCCGAGTCCTGCTTGTGGCATCTTCCACAGGTCGGCCCAGCTGATCGGCCTCTTGATGGTGCCTTCCCAAGTGGTCCACCTTCCTTGACGACCTTGTGAGACAGCCTTGATGGTGTACTGCTCCTGGTTTGCTCTTGACACCTCTTCCACGACCATGGCTTTGCGTTCCCTCTTTTTGGCCTTGGACCAGAGACATGGATAATCTCCCCAGCCAAGCCCCGTTCTCCCTACTTGCACCCTGCCAACTATCTCCTGGTGTTGGAGCCTGCCGATGGCCTTTGCAACCTCTGGCCCGGCTTGCCACTTCCGGCCTGTTCGGGTGGTTACGTGTGCATTCCTCACAGTAGGATCCGAGGATTCCTTCAGCTCCAGGACCAATCTGGCCTTCTCCTGCTTATAGCCCAGGGTGATGGACTGGATCGGCAGTTGTAGCGAAGTTGCCCCAAACAACCCTGTGTCGGAGAAGCAACGTGGTTGGCCTAGCCACTTCCTGATATAGGAGTTTGCTAGCCTATCCAACCCGTTGGCTGTCTAGGATGGAATCTCGAACATCTTCAGTGGCCAAATGACCCTTTGGTACAAAGTGAAGTTATAGCACCACAGCAATTTAAGTGGGCAGTGAGTTCTTGTGAGTGGCCAGTCTTAATTATTTCAAGTATGTCGTCTACATGTCGTTTCCAGAGTGTGGGTTTGATTTTTAGGGGTACAGTCTGGATGGCTTTCATTTCTAGGTCCTCCATGAAAAACCTGCTCATGATAGCGGATAACGGGTCTCCCATGGTAAAACATTCCTTCTATCTGTAATTTAATGTATTGTATTGGAAATAAGTAGATTTGACGACAAACTGTAGAAGGGTGGTGATGTCAGGTTTGTACGTGTCTTGACTGTTTTAGTCTTTCTGTTACTATGTGTAAAGGGACATCTATGGGTGTTTTTGTGAATAATATTATGTCATGTGATATAAACATTTCATCCTTCTCTGTAACGGACCAGACAGATGAGGACCACAAGTGCGTCACGTTTTAAGAGTTTTATTGAGGGTTCCAGAGAGGGAAAGGGTGAGGCAGTGATCGTAGTCAGGCAGAAAGGCAGGTCGGTTTACCGGGGCAGAAGATCATACAGGTCCAGAGGAGAAGGCAGGTCAGGTTTTCCAGGGCAGACGATCAGGCAGGTTCAGGGGCGAAGACAGGTCGGGTTTACCAGGGCAGAAGATCAGGCAGGTTCAGGGGCGAAGGCAGGTCGGGTTTTCCGGGGCAGACGATCAGGCAGGTTCAGGGGCGAAGGCAGGTCGGGTTTTCCGGGGCAGAAGATCAGGCAGGTTTACAGGCAGGTCCGGGTTGTACAGGAGTCAGGGAGTAAAGCTAGTGAAGCACAATACAGAAGCAACTTCGCAGACGGTCTGACAAGGCCGAGCTGAAAAGCAGGACTCTTTATGCTGGAGGTGGTGAGTGGGAAATGCACTGCAGCTGGCAGGTAAACAGGTGAAGCTGATGAGTACAATTAGTGAGTTGCCAGGCAGAGAGAGAGAGCTCATGACAGAACCCCCCCCCCCTAAGGGACGTCCCCAGAAGTCCCCAAGAAGCATCACCAAGCCGGGCGGGCGGAAGGGGGAGCCGGAGGAGGGTCAGAATTCCTCTGATTGGTCAGAATCCAGGTCAGGTGCCGGGTCCGGCCCAGCGTCAGGTGTCGGGCAGGTAACATGTTGGGGGCCCCTTGGGCGGCCACGCCGGACAGAGGGTTGGTCAGGATGCTGACGATGGAACTCGGAGATGCGGTTGGCCCCAATGGCGTAGCTGGTGGCAGATCTGAGGAGTGTGGCGCGGGCCTGAGACCAGGTACGGCGACATTGTCGAGCATAGGCCAGGGCTGATGGACAGGTGACCTCCCCCTCCTGGCTGGCGAAGAGAGGAGGTTGGTAGCCATACACACACTGGAAGGGTGACATGCCAGTTGCAGAGCAGGTGAGAGAGTTGTGTGCATACTCCACCCATGTCAGTTGTTTTGCCCAGGCCCGGGGGTTGGAAGATGCCACGCAACGGAGTGCCTTCTCTAGCTCCTGGTTTACTCGCTCCGACTGGCCATTGGACTGGGGGTGAAATCCAGAGGATAAACTGACTGTGGCCCCCAGCAGATGGCAGAACTCCTTCCAGAAGGTGGAAGCGAACTGTGGGCCCGGTCCGAGACGACATCCCCTGGCAACCAGTGTATCCGGAAGGCGTGGTCTAGGACCACCTGGGCGGTCTCCTTGGCAGATGGCAGCTTCCGAAGGGGAACGAAGTGTGCCATCTTGCTAAAACGATCCACTATGGTGAGGATGACAGTCATGCCGTCAGATGGGGGTAGGCCAGTAACAAAGTCCAGAGAGACATGCGACCAAGGTCGTGAGGGCACAGGTAGTGGCTGGAGTAGGCCAGCTGGGGGCTGGTTGGAAGACTTGTTCTGGTTACAGGTGGGACAGGCATGAACAAACTCTCGAACGTCCTTCTTTAGAGACGGCCACCAGAACCGCTGGGTGAGTAGATGGCAAGTCCGAGTGGATCCAGAGTGGCAAGCAAGACGGGAGTTGTGTCCCCACTGTAGGACCTGGGATCTCAACTCTTCGGGGACAAAGAGACGGTCTGCAGGACATGAACTGGGTCCAGGGTGGTTGCGGAGAGCCTCCTGTACTTGCTGCTCAACATCCCAGGTTAGGGCAGCAACAACACAGGGACCAGGCAGGATAAGCACGGGTTCCTTGGTGTGCATATAGTCTCTCTGAAACTGACGGGACAGGGCGTCAGGCTTGGTATTGCGTGACCCAGGACGGTAAGACAGTGTAAAGTCGAAGCGGGTGAAGAACAGAGCCCAGCGGGACTGTCTGGGGTTCAGCCGTTTGGCTGAGCGGATGTACTCAAGATTCTTATGGTCGGTCCAGACCAGGAATGGAACTATTGAGCCCTCCAGCCAGTGGCGCCACTCCTCCAGAGCGAGCTTGACCGCCAGCAGCTCCCGGTTGCCGATGTCGTAATTTTGTTCTGATGGCGAAAGTCGACGAGAGAAGAATGCACAGGGGTGGAGTTTGCCATCCTCTGCCGCTCGTTGAGAGAGCACAGCGCCAACGCCGACATCAGAGGTATCCACCTCTACAATAAACTGCCGATCTGGGTCAGGCATCTGAAGGATGGGGGCAGAAGTGAAGCGTGACTTTAGGATGCTGAAGGCGTCGTCGGCTGCCGAGGTCCAGAAGAATGGCACTTTGGGACTAGTCAGGGCGGTGAGAGGGGAGGCAACGGTGCTGTAGTTTCGGATGAACTTGCGGTAGAAATTGGCAAACCCGAGGAACTGCTGAAGCTTCTTCCTGTTTTCTGGTAAAGGCCATGAAGTCACAGCAGAGACCTTGGCTGGATCCATTTGGATGCTCCCCTCTGCCACAATGTATCCCAGGAAGGCGACAGACCGAGCATGGAACTCACACTTCTCTGCCTTGACATATAGGGAGTTCTCCAGGAGGCGATTGAGGACTAGCTGGACATGGCGGGTGTGTTCGGACAGGGTACGGGAGAAGATCAAGATGTCTTCCAGGTACACAAAGACGAACTTGTTCAGCATGTCCCGGAAGACATCATTGACCAGAGTCTGGAACACTGCTGGGGCGTTGGAGAGACCGAATGGCATCACCAGGTACTCGTAATGGCCAGTGGGGGTGTTAAATGCCGTCTTCCACTCATCTCCCTCCCTTATCCGCACAAGGTGGTAAGCATTCCTCAGGTCAAGCTTGGTGAAGACCGTGGCTCCCTGGAGCAGCTGGAAGGCATTGGTGAGCAGGGGAAGAGGATACCGGTTCTTGATGGTGATGTCGTTTAAGCCCCGGTAGTCGATGCAGGGACGGAGGGACCCATCTTTCTTCCCCACAAAGAAGAGGCCAGCACCAGCAGGGGAAGAAGACGGACGGATGATTCCGGCTGCCAGGGAGTTGTTGATGTAGTCCTCCATGGCTCTTCTTTCGGGGGCAGAAAGAGAGTAGAGGCCACCTTTGGGTGGAGCGGTTCCTGGACGGAGGTCTATGGCACAGTCGTAGGGCCGATGTGGGGGCAGAGAAGTGGCCTTGGCCTTGTTGAATACCTCCCGGAGTCCGTGATAGCATGTGGGGACGTTAGAGAGGTCAGGGACAGAATCGGTGGGTACCAAACAGGGGGGTAGCATGGCAGAGCGCAAACAGGTCCGGTGGCAGTCCTTTCCCCACTCAGTGATTGTCCCAGTCGTCCAGTCAAGGTGGGGGTTATGCTGGCGAAGCCATGGGTAACCCAGGATGAGGGGTTGGCCTGGGGAGCGGAGCAGGTGAAAACGGATAGTTTCATGGTGGTTCCCTGAGAGCAACATTGAGATGGGGGCAGTGACGCTGGTGACTGTGCCAAGGAGATGGCCATCCAGAGCTCGGGCTGGGACAGGACAGGGCAGATGTTGACTCTCCAGCCCCAACTGATGGGCCAGCTCGATGTCCATGATGTTAGCCTCGGCACCGGAGTCCACCAGGGCTGCTAAAGTATGGGTGGTTTCGGAGAGGACAAGTCGAACTTGAAACAGGGGCTTACGGCTGGTGGAGGGTTGGGTGATCATCGAGCTCAACCGGATCCCTCCTACATCCGATGAGCTCCGGCTTTTACTTGGACAGGTGGCGACACGATGACCATTGGCCCCACAGTACAGGCAGAGGTTGGACGAGAGGCGACGCTGGCGCTCTGCAGGAGTGAGAGAGGCACGGCCAATCTCCATGGGTTCTGGCGGGTCGAGCTGGCTCTGGGGAGTGACTGAAGAGGGTGGCCGAGCAGCCGAATTACTCAGAGTGCGGACAGACGCCTGGGTGGAGCGTCCCTTCTCCCGTCGACGTGTCTGGATCCGACGGTCGATACGAACGGCAAGGGCGATGGCCTCATCGAGTGTTGAGGGTTGGTCATGCGAGACGAGTTCATCCTTCACATAATCCGCCAGGCTGTGAAGGAAGGCATCTACTTGTGCGGCCCCGTTACATGAGCTGCGCCTTGCCAGGGTTCGGAAATCAATGGAGTAGTCCGCCAAAGTCCGGTTCCCTTGGCGGATGGTCATCAGTTCCCTGGACGCCTCCGCTGTTGATGAGCCCAGGTCGAACACCATTAACATCTCCTCGACGAAGGCATCGAAGGAAGCACAAGCTGGGGTCGGCCGGTCAAACTCAGCGGTTCCCCACAGTCGAGCCCGGCCCGTCAGGTGTGTAATGACGTACCCCACTTTGGCCCCCTCTGTGGCGAAGGTCCTGGGCTCTAGCGAAAACTGGACCCGGCAGCTGGTTAAGAATGCCCGTACATGAGCCGGGGTGCCATCGAAACGTTCTGGGTTGCCGATCCTTGGCTCAGGCGCACAGGGAGCTGGAGCGTTGGGGTCTGGAACAATTGAATGCTGAAGAGGTGCTGGGGCAGAGAGGAGAGAAGGCGCAGACAGAGCAGGTGCAGTTGCAGGTGTAGCTGGGGAGGGGTCATGAGCAGACGGAGAGGTCAGGTTTGTGAGTATTTGCAGGACCTGGGCTAGCTGTTGTTGCTGCTGTTGGATACGCTGTTGTTGTTGGTGACCGAGCTGAATCAACGATGAGATGTCTCCAGCCATCCGTTGCATCGCTCCCTCTGCATGTTCGAGGCGCTGCATGGCAGTCGGTGGTTCAGAGTCGGTGGGTTCCATGCTGGGTGTGTCGTGCGCTGGGTCCATGCTGGTCAGACCGTTCTGTCACGGACCAGACAGATGAGGACCACAAGTGCGTCACATTTTAAGAGTTTTATTGAGGGTTCCAGAGAGGGAAAGGGTGAGGCAGTGATCGTAGTCAGGCAGAAAGACAGGTCGGTTTACCGGGGCAGAAGATCATACAGGTCCAGAGGAGAAGGCAGGTCGGGTTTTCCAGGGCAGACGATCAGGCAGGTTCAGGGGCGAAGACAGGTCGGGTTTACCAGGGCAGAAGATCAGGCAGGTTCAGGGGCGAAGGCAGGTCGGGTTTTCCGGGGCAGACGATCAGGCAGGTTCAGGGGCGAAGGCAGGTCGGGTTTTCCGGGGCAGAAGATCAGGCAGGTTTACAGTCAGGTCCGGGTTGTACAGGAGTCAGGGAGTAAAGCTAGTGAAGCACGATACAGAAGCAACCTCGCAGACGGTCTGACAAGGCCGAGCTGAAAAGCAGGACTCTTTATGCTGGAGGTGGTGAGTGGGAAATGCACTGCAGCTGGCAGGTAAACGGGTGCAGAGCAGAGACAGGTGAAGCTGATGAGTACAATTAGTGAGTTGCCAGGCAGAGAGAGAGAGCTCATGACACTTCTCCACAGTTATGTTCTTGATTTCCTGTGCCAGTTGTTGTGAGTTCTTGCAGTGGTGTTTTGTTTTTCCGAGCAAAGGTTCGATGATTTCTACTAGTGCTTTTGATAGATTGTATGTGGGTGATCTGATGCTGTCAACTATGGGACGCAGTGGTGTGTCCTTTTTATGTATTTTTGGAGCTCCATATATCTGGGT
This sequence comes from Echiichthys vipera, assembly GCF_963691815.1. Lineage (NCBI taxonomy): Eukaryota > Metazoa > Chordata > Actinopteri > Perciformes > Trachinidae > Echiichthys > Echiichthys vipera. The sequence goes on along the minus strand of NC_139832.1, from coordinate 34,289,829 downwards.
GTGCTGTTGGCTGTAGGTATAAGTTGTTGTTATAGTTGTCCTGTGTTATCTTGTTGGATTCTAGTAGCGGTTTGAGTAATGTCTTTAATGTCTTTTTCTTTTCTTCCGTGGGGTCCTTCTTTAGTATTTCATATGTGTTGTTGTCTTGTAGCATGGTTTCCATCTTTTTGTGACATGTATCTGCATCCATCACTACTGTTGTGCGTCCTTTGTCGGTTGGTAGTATGGTGATAGTGTAGGAGATTAAGCCTACTTTTTTTATGGCTAAAATATATCAGTCGCTGAATTAATTATGAATTAACTCAACTCATTAAAATTTAGGGTTTATTTTACCTCGAAGTAAGGGCACCACACCAAATTAAGACAGGATTTTTATTAAACTTTGGTGAAGGTTTAATACCTGTTAGTTATTTAAAGAAATTGATTGTTACATTTTATCAGTCTCGTCTTGAATGCGTTAATTCGTACCACAGCCTTATCAGTGACCAACACTTTCTGCACAGAACGGAAGACTCTCACAACGACGTAAAGTTATAAACATTTATTTGACTACCTAACAAAGAGAATAGAAGTCAGTGCAACACTGAATAGATAAGTGAAAAAGGGTTAAATGTGGATATGAAAAAGTTTAAGACCAGAGTGATTCTGACGGACCTAAACTGGTTCTAATTAAACTGTCAACAGATCTCGGATCAGAATTTAACTGTCACCAACGTTTAACCAAGTTGCATTAAAAGGCCAACCTTACTTTGCCGTTGATATTACAGTCGCCCTGGCGTCTTACAGTACCGCAGGTTCATAGGTCCGCGTCCCGGTGTTCGGCGGACCTTAGTTCTGGTTCTGTAGACTGGGTCAGCTGCGTGGTCGGATCTGCGGGCTCGTCTGCTCCCGTCCTGACTTGAATTCAGCTCTTCAGGTGGCTTGCCTCTGGAAGTTGTTTGTTGGTTGACAAAAATGTTCTGACCGGTTCTGAACTAGAGTTTGATGCAATTTGTCGGCCAGACAGAAAGGAAAAGATGGCACGAGGGGTTTTACTATGCTTAGAAAATTAAAAACGTGTCGTAGAAACTTATAAAGTTGCGTGTTAAAAATTAGATTAATAAACGAAAATACTTAAGTAAGAAAACAACGTCTCTTGCTAACTTTGGGTTAACAAAGTTAGACAAAAGAACAAAGGGAACGAAGAGGGGGGTAACAGAGGGGGGTCAGAGGTGCAGAGGTGCAGGAGGAAGTTGCAGAGAGTGAGAGGGCAAGAGCTGTCCCTCTCTTATCTACGTGGGTATTGAGAAGGCAGCTCTCTCTGACCCAGCCTTCTGGTTCTGAGTGACTTAACTGCTTTTTATGCCGGAATTCTAACAGGGAAGATTAAACTATCTCTGGTTGATTTTCCGTTATTAATCTTCTTGATATCCAATTTAACCAAGATCTTTAGGCAGACAGTTTTAACAGATACAGATACTGAGTGACGGGCCTATTATTAAAACACAAACAATATTTCAGGTATTAGATAGAGACTTTGCACTTCTGAAACCACATAAACATAATCACAACAAGATACATATAATGCATATACTGTTACACACTTGCAAGAATGTCTTTGAACAGCCAGTTGCGATGAAACATCGAACTTTAACTTTAATGTTTTTCCAAACATCTACACAAAGTTCTGCTGCTTAGGTTTTATTAATGAAAGTCCATCTGTCTCGCAGAGACAGCTCCTACAGTTCGAAGTGCGGTCAGATTTGACGTTGATTTAGGTTAAAAGGGGATCCTGAGACCTGGAGTTCTAGGTTTTATTACCCCAGGAGGGTCCGAGGTTGTAAACCAAACCTTAATGTCTTATCCACATTATCTTCCTTCAATGCTGAGCAGACAGCCAGACTCAAAGAATTCCTTAAACATCATTTCCCCTAGAGGTCCTACAAAAGTGTTGTTCGTTTTGAGAGAATGTATTGCTTTTCTTTCCTTTTTTGTGGAGGTTTGGATGCTTTGAGAATACCTGCAATGGCATTCAGAAGGCTGGCTTTCTGTCCTTGGTCTTGGAGTTTATGGCATGCCAGTTCTATTGCTGGCATATATCCTTTGTACGGTATTGTTTTGGGTGTAATTACAAAGTTTAGGCCTCTTGATAGAACTGCCTTTTCTGTGTCTAAAAGGGTGTGTTTTGATAGGTTGCGTACCCATTTCTCATTTGCCTTGTGTTTTTTTTTCTTTTTTCTTTTCTATTATTTATTGAGTTTTTCTATTTGCCGTTGTTTCGTGATGTTAAACTCCTGTTTGTATATCTGTTTTAAATGTTTGTTAATTACCTCCTCCATGTTCTGATCCAGTGTGTTGTGATTTGAAGGTGTCCAGTTGCTTATTTATTTCCTTGTTGATCTTGTTAGCTTTTGTCCTTTATCGCTCTCTGATGAGGGCCTTTTTTGCTTTGTTTATGATATTCTCTGCGTTTCTGGTTGGGATGAGGCTCTTGATGTTGAGGCTTGTCGGTGTTATAGCTTCCTCTTTGCATCTGAGATTGAATCCCACGTGGTTCTCTTGGCGTGCGATCACATCAGAAACCAACAGATACAGATGATGGATAAAGGGGGCCATAGAAATAAGGAGGCGTGAGGGCAACACCATGAACAGGGACGAGGAGGCATACTTGCTCCCACACACCTGGGACACCATTCTCATAGCAGCACCAGGGTGAGGAACGAACACAACCGGGTCGGGGAACTTTATTTTGAAGTGTCCTGGCCCGGTCAGCTGTTTTCATAAAACACGTCATACCCGGAAGAAAACAGCAGCTTTGAGGAAGGCTGGAACACAGCCGAAACTGTCAGCTAAGAAAAGATAAGATGACATCCTTACCATATAACTAACATGACTGACGAGAAGAAACTTTCACTTTCACTCTAGGTGATGGTTCCCAAAGAGGTGGGAAATCCATATTAAACAAAATATCAATCATTTTAGAGTAATTTTTAAATAGTTAAACATGTTTGGAGTGGGACTTTAGGTTTCCTTAAGAGGATCAGCTGTTTCTGATCTTTCTTAACTAGGATGAAGATGTTTGATGACCATGTCAAGTTCTCTGTGATGCTGATTCCCAGGAGAACCTGACATGGCAACCTGACACTGATATACAGTGTCTGTGGCAAAATCTGCAAAACCTAGCAAATAGCCTAAACGTTAACAGTATAATGAAAGATGCATTTGGAAATCTTTGTACTCTTTGGACCTCTGCTGGTGACCAGTAAAAATGGCAACAGCCTCAGTAGAATTTAACTCTTCCTTGTCATTTTAAGTAATCCTTGAGTCATTGGTATTGATAAATAACCATATCTCCATTGTGTCAAATATAGTCATTTTATTACTTGGAAAAATGCTGAGTGGATCACCAGCTTAGTCTTTTCATTTTGAATATGAACCATTCTCATGCTTCACAGATGTTTCTCAGACACTCTCTAGTGTAATCCATGATGTTTTTCTTTGCAGCCATGCTGTACATAAACACCCCAATTAGGGTTGGGCAGTATCCGAATTTTGACACCGTCAAACCTCCTCCATACTTTACACTGCATTACCTTGAGTAGTTAAAGTGATGACGTAAGGCTCGGACGACGTCACCAAACTGTTGGCTTGTGCGTACACGTTCAGAAACTGAATACACACAACATGACATGCGCAATATTAACAACTTTTATTAGCAACAAATAGCAGCTTCTAAGTGCAAAGTGCAAATACAAAAGTCAAACAGAATTAAATTAATGTAAACATCCGGAACAGTTTTTGTGCACACAAATCAATAAAATAAAAATGAATCACAGCCCGAACAACTTTTAATAACAACAAAGAGCAGCTTATAAAGGGGTGCAAATAGTCCCACAACAGTGAACCAGAGTTAAATTAACATAAACAGCCATATTATAACAACTGTTGCAAATCAATATGCCTAAATTAAAACACCCACGTCCAGTCATCTTTCCAATATTGTTTTTAACGAAAACAGATAAAAATAACAGAATCAATTTAATAAAAAATACACACACACATACACACAGTGCGGAACTGTGTAGCAAGTGGCAACAAATCTAGTCAAGATTTTTGCCGGCATGTTTACTTTGTCCGGCTTTAACAGGGCACGTTGTGGACTGACAACTTTACCTGCAGTGCTGAAAACCCGCTCTGATGGTGAGCTTGTGGCACAGACGCACAGGTACATTCGGGCCACTCCCGAACTTTGGGGAAAACGCCCGGCAGCACATTTCCACCAGAGAAGTGGGTCCTCGTCTCCTTGAATAACGGGCTCCAAACAGTAGGCTGTTATTTCAGCTCCGACTCGGTCCTCTGCGGTGCCGACAGGACCTGCCTCTGCATCGGCTTGTTTTTGTAGGAGACTTCCCAGAGTTATCTTTTTCCGTGGGGGTTCGGGTTGGGTCTCTCCCTCTTCCACTCTGATGGCCACTGGACCTGCTGGTGCTTGCCTCGCTAAACAAATTCCAGTTTTTATTGACTTTGTTAGCTGGAGGTCGTTTTCTGCTCCTTCTGTCATCAGACAGGACGTGTCTGATCGATTGGGCCTGCTTGAGGATGCGCTCCACCATTGCCAGTTTGGCGCCCCAGCAAGTTGCGCAGTCCTGCCGATGGATGAATGAATGAATGAATAGGCCTAAATAAACAAATAAATGAATTAATAAATAAATAAACAAATAAGCCCAATTATATATATTATTCCATTCTATTATTTGTTGGTCCTACGTTATCTAACCTTAACAGATTCAGATAGGCTTATTCAGACACAAATTTATGCTTACCATTATGAGACTATGTTCTGGGAGTCCCAACTCCACTTGCTTCATGTGGAGTGCACGCTTACGTTGCTAGCTGTGTGAAAAGGCCCTGACAAAATTACAGCACAGTCCGAGGGCGCACTCGTTTTTAGCCAAGTTTAGATTGTGACTGAAGCAGTTAAGCCACGGCCAATGCAGGGACCTGAGTGCGGTAGAAACGTTGACAGCGTTGTCACTGGTTATGGCTGAAAGTTTTTTCTCGTCAAGTTGCCAGTCCTGAAGTGCAGCTCTGAGCGCAGCAGCAAGATTGTCCGCCATATGACTCTCAGGAAAATACGTTGTTTGGAGGCATTTGGATTCAAGTTTCCACTCAGGTTTATTGGTGTGGACAGTCAGGGACATATATGGTGTCATGTTAACTGAAGACATGTAGGTTGTTGAGAAATAACTGAACCTTGTCTCTAACTTGATTATATAAATGTGGGACGGCTGATTGTGAGAAATGTTTCCGTCCAGGCAGCTCGTACTGGACATCTAGGACCTTTACAATGTCTTGAAAGGTCTTTTTTTCCACCATGTGGAAAGAGACCATTTCCTTCGCCAAGTATTTTGTCAATGCACCAGTACAGGTTTTCCAACGGACACTGTCCTTTTTGTACTTTGTTGTTTTGCCGAAGGCCCCCATTATTGTCGACTGGCACTAGTTGTTGTTGGTCCTGCATCGGTATCAGTGAGAGGTGTTGAAACTGTTGCACTGAGTGAACTCGGGGCCAAATGCATCCTTGCAGCAGTGAGTGGGTGGTTGTTTTGGAGATGCATCCAATTTCCATCTCTCGCGGTCACCTTTTTATTGCACAATTTACAAATTTCCTCGTGAGTATTTACCCCCTCTCCCTTTCCATTAGGTCGGAACCCAAAATACTGTCAAACTGCAGAAGTCATGTTCTTCTTTGAGACCAGGTCACTTGGTGCGCGACTCGCCATCTTTCCCCCTCTCTCTCTCTTTCTCCTCCACACTGTCACGTGATGACAACCAAAAATGCATTTTTAGGCATTAAATAAATTAGATTTAATATTTAATCCTTGACTCATATATAATTGCATTGCATGTTTTTAATGGCGCTATTGAAACTGATACCGATACCTTGCCAATTTTTTTTTTTTTTTACAGAGTGTCAGAACACCTGAGATCAGAAGCTTTCAGCCATTACCATGGAAACGGAGGCCAGTCACATGCTGGAGGCGGCACTGGAGCAGATGGATGACATCATCGCAGGTAAGAGCTACAAAATAGGTGGGTCTACAGACTTTGACTGCAGCTCTGCTATCTCCTTGGAAAGAGAGAGACCTTTCTTTCCATAGCAATCTTTCTCTGATAAGCAGAGTAAGATATTATTTCTCCTCTTAAGTAAGCTTTACATGACTCCCATATGGCTGCTGCAGATACATCTGGATATACATTACTAGATATGAAAAGATCAATACAACTGTTAATTGTGCTAATAAAGTTAGTGTCCGAAAGAAAAAACAAATTAAAGCGCCAGGGAGAGCGGGAAAGGGATCTGCCCGGGAAAGGGACATCCATGACGACGATTGCATGGTCTGAAATTGCAATGGGATGTTTACTATTGCTTTTTTATATATACTTTCAGTTTTTATTTAGTTAAGAGTTTATTGGTCATCCTATACTGTAATTTTTTTATACCACCCTCTGGTTCGACTCCGACCTGCGGCCCTTTGCTGCATGTCTCCCCCCCCCCCTCTCACCGCATTTCCTGTCCGTCCTATCTAATAAAGGCTTGAAAAACTGCCAAAAAAAAAAATCTTAAAAAAAAAAAGCAGTGATGAATTTAAGAGTGCCAAGTTTTCTCTTACTTTAAGCTGTACTCTGATGAGCAAATGTAGCCTACTTACAGTAGATAGGCAAGGCAAAGCAAGTTTATTTTTTATAACACAATTCGACAAAAAGGCAATTCAAAGTGCACATAAAACATTAAAAGCATTGGGAGAAATAACACATAAATATCGAGGCAGCTGGAGGAGGATTTCAAATGTTGTATAATGTCCTCCAAGGTCCTATGGTTAATCACATGAAATTGTGCCATGGTATTTGAGTTAGTGTTAGGTGGGCACACTGACAGCACATGTCCTACACCTGATGTGGAGGCACTGGCTATTTGCCTAATTTTTTAAATTTTGTCATTGAAAAAGGAGGCAAAACTTTGCTGGCCCTGGTGGAAAGCATTTCAAGAGCTACTGACACAGGAGGGTTTCTTAGCCTGTTGACAGTAGAAAACAAGGCATTGACATTGTTTGTGGCAATGATGTCTGAGAAGAAGGATTGTCTTACATTTTTGAGCTTCAAGTTGTAGATTTGAAGTCTTTCTTTATGGATGTCATAGTGAACCTGAAAATTTGTTTTCCTCTACCTGCGTTCAGCTTTCCGACACTCTTTTTTTCTATTCTTACCAACATGGAATTTCTCTATGGAGACTTTTTTTGCCAGAGACCACTTTCACCTTAGTGGGTGCAATGGTATCAATAATATTTGTTGAAATTATCAGCAAGCTCATTTACTGGGACCCAGGAGAGGGTTGGTGTGGAGGAGAAAGCCTGAATAAATGTGATCTAACGTTTTGTGAGGACTTTTCTTTGAACATCACTCTGCACAGAGATAGCACTCTAACAAAACACAGGAATGATCAGAAAGAGAACATCAATCACAGCAACCTTAAAAATGCTCACACCCTTTGACATGACTAAGTCCAATGTGACCTTTGTTGTGTTTGGGCTCAGTTACATGCTGAATAAATCCATGGTTATCAATGACACAATTAAACAGGACAGCCACTCCTCCTTCCTTATAAACTCTGGCTTCACTTTTAAAACTGAAGTTGGAAGGAGCTGATTCAATAGAAACAGCACCACTGTTTTCCTGATTTAACCAGTCTTCAGTTAAAGATAAACAATCACGATTGTGCTTGATAATGAAATCATTGATTTAAAATGTTTTTCCTGCCAAAGACCTGATATTTAATAAGACTAGATTTAGTGGGTTGTAGTCATTATCTGCCCCATGTTTTAGGATTGGGTGTGACTGACAAGGGATGGATGCTAGATTTGATAAATTTGCAGAATGAGTTGGGTTTTTTTTTTTGCTTATCCTTTTTCGATTACTTATCAAGACTTGAACTGAGGAAGCTATCGACTTGGGCCTGAATTCTCCTGGAAAAGCCATGAGTAAAGTCCGTCCTGGAGTCTGAGCCCAGCACATATCAGTTTGTGCTTGCTGTATATAGAATAGAATAGAATAGAAATACTTTGTCGATCCCAAGCTGGGAAATTGCAGTGTAACAGCAGCATAACACACAGTCACATCAAAGCAGTAATATAAAAATACAATATAAAAGATACCTAAAAAATAAAATGTATAAATAAGCGGACTCATTTAAAAAAAAAAAAATGTAAAACAAGTTTTTGCACACAAGTCACTGATAATGCTGTACTGTTATCAGGCTGTTGAGACAGAGGATGATTCTGTTGTTGAGGTGGGGGTGGTGCATGATGTGTCTTTGGTGATTTGACCTGAACTGGACTTAGAGCGAGTGATGGGAGAGGGGTCAGTGGGGAAGGATGCAGTAAGTCATTTGAGAGATCTAGGAATCAGGCGGGGTGTGAATTTGGTCTCAGCAGTGACCAGCTGTTTCATGTCGTCAGTGAACTCCAAGAGAGGGGAGGAGGGGGACAGGGTGGGTGTACAGAAGGGGAGCTGGATAGTGTTTGGGGTGGGGGCGTAAGAGTTGGGAACGGGGGGGGGGGGGGGGGGGGTGTTGTCCTCGCTCATCATGGTCAAAGCTCTCTTCATGTTGAGGCTTTGTTTTGGCTTCCTCATGTTTTGATTCCTCCTGTTTCGTGTCCTTCCAGAGGGAACAGATGAGTGACTTAGGAGGTAAAATAGGTTTGAAAGCCTTATTCCCATCCTGTTTAGGTATAATGGGTCAACAGAGCGGAGGCTGCGAGTGGGAGAGTGGCGATGTAGAAGATCAGTCAGGTATGAGGGTGAAAGGCTGTTGAGGGCTTTGTAGGTGATGAGGAGGATCTGGAAGTTGATAAGTTGTTGTATGGAAAGCCAGTGAAGTTCACGGAGGATGGGAGTGATGTGTGCTCTGAAGGGGGGAGTGAGTGAGCAGTTGGGCGGTCCAGATTTGTACATATTGCAGTTTATGAAGTGCAGTAGAGGGGAGGCCATACAGGATGCTGTTGCAGTAGTCGAGTCTGGAGGTGATGAAGGCGTGGATAAGTGTTTTGGCGGCTGAGGAGGAGAGAGTGGGGGGAAGGCGTGCAATGTTGGGGATTTGGAAGAAAGAAGTTTTGGTGACATGGTTGATGTGTGACTTAAAGGAGAGTGTGGGGTTCATGATGATGCCTAGGTTTCTGACCAGGGGGGAGGGAGTGACAGAATGACGATCGATGCAGAGGAAGAAGTTCTGGAAGGTGGGGAGGATGGATTTCGGGCTGAAGATGATGATTTCCATTTTATTGCTGTTGAGTTTCAGGAAGTAGTGGTTCATCCAGGTTTTGATGTCGGTGAGGCAGTCGGTGAGGGTATAGAGAATGGCGGGAGCAGTGGCTTTGGTGGTGATGTACAGCTGGGTATCGTCGGCATAACAGTGAAAGTGAAGACCATGGTGGCGGATGATGTGACCTAGTGGGAGTATGTACAGAATGAAGATGACTGGACCAAGCACTGAGCCTTGAGGGATTCCAAAAGTCCGACTCTGGTGAGAATATAAAATTTCTTTGTATAGTTGCACTGTCGTTATTTACTGCTCTGTGTGCCCTGAATTGCCCCCCGGGGACAAATAAAGTTTTTGAATTGAATTGATGTTGAGCAGCCTTCTGGTATTGATTAATGGGTGTCTCCCTAATGTGAAGCCTGTCTAGTCTAGTGAAATTATCGATGACATCACACTTTGGAGGCAGAATTTGAGGACCTTTTGCAAGGATCTTACAGTCTACGTTTAAAAGTGAGAAGGGTGTGTAGCTGCCACATGAAGAAGTGAGGACAGGAGGTCATACAAGGTCGTTCGCAGTCTGCCTTCAGTTAAGACTTCATTACATTCTCACAAGGATGGGGGCTAATAGCATCGAGTACGCCTTAAAGAACTCAACTGTAAAACCATTGGGACAAGGAGATATCCTGAGTTGCATAAATTTGATCGCTTCATTCACCTCCAACAGAGAGATGGGTCTACCGAGGTCCCTGGAGATCTGAGGGTATGTTAAACAGTCTAAGGCAGGGGTGTCAAACGTAACAGCCCACGGGCCGGAACCGGCCCGCCAGTGGGTTCAGTCCGGCCTGCGGGATAAATCTGCATTATTAAAGAAGAATAAACTTAATTTGCTTTAAAATTTGCAGTTCCTATATTTTCCGCTAGGGGCGCTGTGTTTTAGTCAGTTTTATCGCTTTACCCGCTTTTTCTGTTGATCCTGGCACCCTCGTCAGTGAAATGTCTCAAGTTTCGGTGCTTAAGGAATACAATATTCGGTGCCACTATGAAACTCAGCATGGTGAAAAATACAACAGCTTGCACGGAGAACTGAGAAAACAGAAGGTAAATGAAATGCTGGTGGGTCTGAGGAAACAGTAATCTGTTTTCACCCGGAGCCGAGAGGTCAGTGATGCTGCGGTGAAAGCAAGCTACGTAATTGCTAGCCAAATAGCATTAGCGTCAAAGCCGTACTGTAACGGGGAGTTCGTCAAAAACTGTATGCTGAAGGCTGCCGAAATTGTGTGTCCTGAGAAGCGACAAGCTTTTGCCAATATCAGCTTGGCGAAAAATACCATGGCAGTCAGGATTTCGGAACTATCGGCAGATTTGGACAGCCAACTGAAACGCAAAGGGGAGTCATTTCTGGCATTTTCTATTGCAATTGATGAGAGAACTGATATTACGGACGTCGCTCAACTGGCCATATTCATTCGTGGAGTTGACAAGACTTTGACTGTCACAGAAGAGCTGGACAGACTCGGGGCGGACTGGTCCCGTGCCGTAAGCCTGGCTACTGATGGTGCGCCGTCAATGATCGGGAAAAAGGCAGGTGTTGTGACAAAGTTCAGAGAGAAAGTACAAGCCGCAAATGGAGGAGGTGATTTTTGGACATTTCATTGCATTTTGCATCAGGAGGCATTATGTTGCAAGTCGCTAAAAATGGATCACGTCATGGAGGTGGTTGTCCGAACTTTTAATTTAATCCGAGCCAGAGGTCTCAATCATCGTCAGTTTGACAGCTTTCTCAGTGACTGTAACATTACCCATGGTCTGCCATGCCACACTGAAGTAAGATGGTTCCTGACGTGACACAGTACAAAGACAAGATTTCAGGGTTGCTGAGGGAGTTTGAGAAGCGATTTGGTAAATGGTAAATGGACTTGTACTTATATAGCGCCTTTCTAGTCATCTGACTACTCAAGGCGCTTCACAGTGTCTGTCACAATCACCCATTCACACAGACATTCACACTGATGGCAGTGGACATCTACATACCATCTAATCTGATCTGATCTGATCTAACCATTCACACCACATTTACACACCCATGCGCAGCACGGGGAGTAATTCAGGGTTCAGTGTCTTGCCCAACGACACTTCGACATGTGGACCGGGGTGAGATGGGGATCGAACCACCAATCTCTCGAACAGAGGACGACCCACTCTGCCACCAAGCCACAGCCGCCCATTTCAGGTCTTTAGCGAACTTGAGACAGAATTTGCAGTTTTTCGCTCACCATTCACAGTCAGAGCTTCTGATGTGCCCGTTGACATGCAACTTGAAATCATTGATTTGCAATGTGATGTAGAATTGAAGGACAAATTTGCTTCTGTGGGCTAGGACACATTTTACAAGTATCTTCTACCAGGCTATCCTAAATTGACAGCACTGGCTGCAAAAATGCTGTTCATGTTCGGGACTACCTACCTTTGTGAGCAGGTCTTCTCAGTAATGAACATTAATAAAACAAAGCTTCGCTCAAAGCTCACACATAAGCACTTAAATGAGATTCTGAAACTGGCTGCTTCTCAGGACGTGATACCTGATATTGATGCACTTGTATAGGCTAAAATATGCCAAGTTTCAGGGGCAAATACTGAACAAGACTAAATCCTTTGGAATGCTGCTTTCAACATTGCACTATAAAGATAAACAGCGTTGAATATTTGCTGTTGTAATTGCTGTGAAAGTCAGTGCTAGTCAGTAACAGATTTACAACAGAAGAGTTTTGTTGAATAAAATATTATTTCTTATGCATGCCATATATGTTATTTATGTGAGTTTTTGTTTTTACATGTATACATTTTATGCATTAACAAGGAAGGGGACAAATTTACTTTTTCAAATGTCTGTTTAAAACAGCTGCCACTTAAGATTTCAAGTGTGTGGAGTCAGTTCATGTGTTCAGAATTGCTTCCCATATGTGGAAAATGGATTTTAAATCATTTCTAAATTTGTATATGTGTGATGTATTTTAACATGCAGGACAGTGTGTTTAAGTTACACAAACTGTGAATAAATGTTTTGCAACATTGTACAATCTCTGATCAGTTTTTATGCATAATGCACTTGAATAAATGTTAAAGTGAGTAAAAGTGTTGTTGAAATTGTACATACTTTTCTTAAAAACTCTTAGGTTGTTCATAATATATTTAGTAAAAGGGACAATTCATTTCATATAAAGATTTTTATAATTTACTTCTTCTTCTTTGCACTAATACAAAGAAAAAAAGTGGATTGTTAGTTCTATGTAATTTTGGAATGAATTTACTGGTCTGGCCCCCTTGAGATCCGATTAAGTTGTATGCGGCCAAAAATGAGTTTGACACCCCTGGTCTAAGGGACTAGGCGTTGCTGCAGTAATTTGGCTGCTACAGTTGTGAATCAAAACAACAGGGGGCTGTTGCACAAAACCTAGATAAGGGATTAAGCCGGGATATTCCGGTTATCCTGGCGTACTTTATCCATGATCCTGTTGCACGAAAGCGCACGCACATATGTTACCATGAAAATGTATTCTGTGCTGTTAGGCTGTGCCAGACCAGGCTAACAGTCAGGCTTGATTAATCCTGCTGAATTATCTGTTCAGTCAGATGTCACTCTGATCATAAATCAAATGGATTTCAAAATTATTCCATGATCTTTCAGCCTAATTCAATTTTTATTAGCCTGAAAGTACCAGGAATACATTGACATAGCCGCCGCTTCTCATCATGGGTACGTGCAACTGATTACGCCAGGATGATCAGACCAGACTAGTTCAAAGCCTGCTTTTTCATTCATCCCGGATTTCTTAGTTCTGCCTTTTGTGCAACAGCACCCCAGACAGGATCCATCTCTAGATGATCGGATACATTTAAACAGACCAATAAACAAATAACCTTTAAGAGTATTTTCTTGAGAGTGTATGCGTGGTTGTGTGTGTGTGTTTTCTAAGCACCTGGCAGGTGAGGTCTCACAATAACCGAGTCTGATCCCTAACAATGATATAATAATGATTCTGTGATAATTAATCTCCTCTCCTCTCTTTTCTACTTCCACACACTTTCCAGGTTCAAAAGCAGCAGCAGTGGAGTTTGCTGAAAGCATGTATGACCTGGGTTCTCCCGTCAGTGCTGGTCCTCTGCAGGTCATTCAGATAGCTGAGGACCTTAAACTTGCCTTGGAGCTCCAACCCAACCAGGAAGAGAGAGAGACCCTCAGAGCACAATTACCTTCAGAAACAGGACAGATTCTCATAGACTGGCTACAGAGTGGAGCTGTGAGTACATTGAGTGCTGTGCAAAAATCGGCAGACGGAAACATCACACTTAATTTATCTGTAACACATGATTATAATGTGTTTATAAGGTGTTTTAGTCCTTTTTTAAGCAGTCAAAAATAATTTTGGTTCCACTTTGTGCAATGTTTTCTGAGCATAGTGGATTTTTGTGGCCTCAACAAGATTTTTTTTTTACCCCAAAACACACAACCATCAAATCAAGCTCACTGCCCATAACTGAATGAACTCTCACACACACACACACTCGCACGCACGCACGCACGCACGCACGCACACACACGCACACACACACACACACGACTGAAACTGAATCAATAAATCTCTCAATTATTTGAAAACAATGTTAAAATATACTAAAATTTAAGAAGTTAAGGGGAACTCAAATGGATCGAACAGTTGTGTTGCAATTGGATATTTGGAGGGTGACAGATGGAGTATCAGTAGATGATGTGAAAGGCTGGGATACAGTCCTGTTGTTGGAGGATGTGGAAGGCTGTGGTACCTCAGTTATCATCTCTGGATCTGCAGTTACATCAGTGGAGTGAGAAGATGCCCCTGAAGTCTCGGACGATGTTTCCTCAGGTCCGAATATTTCAGTAACATCCCCTAAAGATCGAAGAATATGGAATTAGATTTGTGTTGAAAGAAAACAAACAAAAATAGGAATTTGAGAGAACATAAAACTAATTTCAAAAATATAATGTATAACTTGTAAAATATTGACATTATTTTGTTTATGGTTCCCTCTGCTTCTCTCTCTAAGCTCAGACCTTTGCGCTGACTCAGCTTTGTGCTCTTCCTGCTGCTCTCTCTCGCTTGCGCTCCCTGATTTTTTGTTTGCAGTTTTGGCACAAACCTCTTGGGTAGGCGGGTTTCCTGATCCGAGCGTCCCCATTGGCTGATTAGGGTTTGACTGACAAAGCTCAGTAGGCTCAGTGACCCAGAAGTTACGTGTAGGAAGCTGGCGCACTAAAGGAGGTGAGAAGAAGAAGAAGATATGGTTAAGATGATGAAGATGATTGACTTATGTTACCGTTGGGACAACAGTAAGTAACAAAATATGTTCATCTAGATATAGAAATAAAAACACACACCGTCAGCCAGGTTGCATGTTTGTTGTTTTACTAGCCGCCTTACGCACGAAAATTACCGAAGTAACGTTACATTAAGTGGATGTGTTGTTTTTTACGCTAATGGTTGAATGACGCTCAAGTTATTTGTTGTCTAAATGAAAATTACATGAGGATTTAAAGGCTATCCTTCATTCCCATCAGTACTTATTGGAATACATAAAAAAAGAAAAAGTGCTGTTAAAACAACGGCACTTTTTCTGTGTTATGTAGATGCATCACTCAATGATTGTTTTTAGCACTTTGTGATTGTTTAAATGATGAAAAGTGCTTTACAAATAAAATGTATTATTATTATTATTATTATTATTAGGATACAGGTACTAAAGTGGAACGCTGCACAGCCTGTTGTAAGCTGTTCCACTGCCCCCTTTGCCCTAAATACAAGCCGAGCCAAAGAGCAAAGCTTCAGCAGCACCTTGATGTTGACATGAAAAAAATGCCATTACGTACAGAAATGTGGATTTGAGTGTGTATGTCTCTTCCAAGGTGGAGTTGCCCAGTGCAGCCAGAATGGGAGAGGAAGAAATGGCAGAAGCTGCAAAGCAGTATGCCAGACTCTGGTCTGAGGACGACCATTTCAACCTTGATTGAATTGAATTTAGCTTTCCTGTCAGAAAAAGCTGTATAACGGCAACTTAAAGTGACCTTAGTTGAGATACCGTATATAAACTTTATAGTGCTTTTTATTCAGAGAGAGAAGCAAGCTCCTCTACTTTTTACTCCCTTACTAGTATTTGTTTACAAGGCTGTATGCCCAGTCAAATGTAGCAGGGACGGACAATGCGGCCTCTATGGTTACAAAAGCAAATGTGTAACCTTAACTATTAATCTGTGGGTATAGCAAAGATATGTCTTTTTTTAAACTTCAATGTCTCTTGGAACTCGGACCAGTCCCAGCCTGGTCAGATGTGTACTTGAACTGATGAAGCTTCTTGAATGAGAGCTGAAACGTCTTCCTAGACAAATAACCAAGTCCAGTTGCTTTTGACTGAAATAGCTTTGGGGGATAACGATGCAGGCTTGGAACTGAATAATCAGGATCCCATTTGAAGTTTATAGCGTGATGGGGCTGGAATTTATGTGATTAAGACGTCTATTAGGCTATACTTGTATATAGTTATGTGGGACACATAAGAGCCACCCAGTCCCTTTGATCTGCAGAAATACCTTTTTATTTGACAGAAATATCTTTTTGGCACCATGACGGAAATGACAGACCTTTTCTTTTGCTTTATTATCGTGTTTGTTTGGACAGTCTTCAATCAGGCCAGGTGCCTGACAACAATTACAGTAACAACAATAACAATACTGCAGCTGGACCAGAAGCCTGTTACTAAACACAGTTTAAGGAGACTGATCAGTAGGGATGGAAGGATACACTGACTCAACTCACCATTGGATTCCATTCAAGATACTGAGTTCACAATACGATGTTTTTAACAAAAAGTGATCAAATCTACCAAATATATAGGCTATTCTCTTCTTTTTCTTTTATCAAATGAAATAATGATTATTTCTGAGGTATGAACTTCAAAATAGTGCACAATTAATTTTCTTTGTAAAAGTTAAACTCAACATATACTGTATATTTTTTTAAATAAGAAAAGCAATAATTTAATTAAAAAACAAAGAAACTAAGGCTTGGCCTGTGTTCTCCCGTACACATGATGAACACCATTCTGTTAGCAGAGGTGCATTTTACAGAAACAAACCAGCGTCAGGAAATATGAAACATTTACTAAAACGGAACAATTTAACGGCTAATTCCTTCTCTGCTCTGACCATCAGCAGCTACAGCTGTCTGCTCTGAGTTCATGCGCCGCCTCACTTCATCTGTACACGCACAGACTAGCCTCTGTAGCGTACTGAGCTATTCTTGAAATGATTTACGTAATAACTTGCTCAGCACTGCTGCCAGCCTGTGTCACTAATATGGTAGAAAAATGTACTATAAAAATAGAAAGGTCTACAAGAAGGAGTCAGCAGAGAAGTCTCGCAGCCATCAAGGGGAATCGTGATTGAATCAAGGTCAACACACTCTCATCACAGAATTCCAAATTCTCTTAACAGAACTTCCCCTCTTATACTGAGGTTTGTGTGCTGACAACTAGCCCCATCTGGTCTTTCCAATACACACTCATACATTTACCATCAGTAGGGTCTACTTTGTGTCCAGACGTCATCATGCCCAAAAATAGTTCTATTATTCTCTAAACAGAATGTGTGCTTATCAGGCCTATGTCCCAAGTACACTGCGAACTTATCCTATTATTCACTTTCTCAGTCATGTTTTCTTCCACATATCCCTTCTGTGAGGGTTCATAACCCTCATTAAAGTATTATTGTTAGAAATCAGTTCTACGGCTCATGCAGGTGAAAAACCTCCGGCCTTCATTTTGTCATCATGAAATCATTCTTGATCATCTCATCATTCTATGGAGGAGAAAAGTCCTGCATAGTCCCCATGGCCTCTTTTTTGACATACATAGATAATGGGCAACTGCGCTGGGCGCAAGCAACGAGTGAATTGATATTTTAGCATGTGATAAAAATGAACCAGTGATAAAAACTGTAAATTATAAATGCAATCATGATATAGTGTTATTACCTGTAAAACAATCAACTGAGTTACAAATGTAGTGTTAGCCTGAGCAACTGTAGGTTAGCGCTCGCCTGTGTTGTGCAGTTGTGTTAAATCAAAACATGAAATCAGAGTATATATGTGTTAATATCTGAAAATGAATCTTAACCTAACTGATTATACAGTATATGTGTTAATATCTGAAAATGAATCTTAACCTAACTGAGTATAATGAATGAAAACACTGAACAATGAATGAAAATTAATCTTAACCTAACTGAATATAATGAATGAAAAAAATACTTTCCTCTTTCCTGACTCAACTGTGCAGAGCCGCTGTGATCTGGCCGCTGTGATCTGGCCGCTGTGATCTGGCGATTATCACCATCTAATCTCTGAGTGTTTACATCCACCATACCATATCCCTCCTGAAGTCACTATTTGTGATTTACGTTGATTGTCTTATTACCATAAAACCTGTAACTCTGGTGTATGATTATGATGTAACCTTTATAATGAGACTTACACTCTAATTTTGGATAGCATACACATGAAATTCATGAACATTCTTGTACAGTCTTAAACAATAATGGAATAATATGTGGATGCATGTGTCGGCATCGTCCATCATCAGTCCTTGAAGTCGCCGATTCCGCCAATACCAATATTCAGTGGTGCAATATTTCAGAGTGAGACGATGTCTCATGGCACAGTCCTGATGATCCCTCTCTCAGTTAGTTTATTTCCATTTCACCATCCTCCTTACTGCTCCAAAAGAGAAAAAGAGAAAATCAGAAGCATGTAGACATTTCATAGTTCATTTGCCCTGGGTAGGGGTTCAGTTAAGCAACTCCAGTTGAGCCATTTGTAGTTTTGTATCCTCGACTGCCCGCTTATACCACATTCCCTGGATCCACCTTTTCAGTATGGGTATGATACAACAGTGTAGGGAGGCTACAATAATTAACACTATGAATATGACCGCAATAGCTTTTATACATGACGCTCCCCACTCTCCGGCTATTGCTTCTAGTCCTCTCCACTCACGTGCATCTCTGCCAGCATTTATTTCATTTAATTTGGTATGTATGTGTAGCAATGCTCCCCAAACATGTAGCATACTCCTCCTTGTTCGGCTAGCAGCCAATCTTACACCAGCCTGTTTTGTCTCGTCATTTCGGAGGTCACGTGTAACCATGTTGTTTGGCTCTGCCTTTTTCTTTCGCATTTTTATGCTTTCCTGTGTTAGACGCTCAAATGGGTTTGTACATTTATTTCTCTCTGACAATGCTGGCAGATGGCACAGAGTGTTTAATTTTGCATCATACTCATCTGTTTTAGACTAGTGGATCCTTGTCTGGGGCTGGATCGCCTTTTCCTCTTCTCCCCTCCTTCTTTCTGTGGAATCTTGCTTATCGGTACACGGCTTGGCTCGGTTCTGCTCTCCACAGTCATCCATCTCTGAACACACAGGAATGTCAGAGTCAGTTTTACCACATTTTCCATCTCCCACTTCTGCCGTTGGGTTCCCTTCATCCTTGATTTGTGTTTTTGTGCAATGGTTTAGATGATACCACGTGGTACTCCCTTCGACCTGGGCAGCTGTCGGCGTGGCCCTGACCACCTGGTACGGTCCTTCCCAACGCGGTTAGTGTCACTTCTTTTGGAACACCTTGATCCACACCAAGTCTCCTGGTTTCACTGGCCACTCCACCTTCTGCTCCAGGCTCTCCTCTTGTGCTTTTTCCTGTGTGTAGATAGTTCTATGGATCATAGTTAGATAGTTATATACATACTATGCTTTCAGCTCATTTTGCAATTGTTCAAGCGGTGGTCCTTTAAAAGGACCTCTTAGCTGCGGTGCTGGCATAGGTCGGCCTGTTAGCATTTCATGCGGTGTTAAATGAGTTATTCTATGCATTTCCATGCGATTTAGTGCTAGTGGCAAAGCATCTACCCAATTCAGCTTAGTGGCGGCACAGATTTCTTTTAGCTTAGCCTTCAGGGTTCCATTTACTCGCTCAACCATTCCTTGGCTATGTGGAGGATACACTGTTCCTAAACGTTGTTTGATTCTCAACTGTTGTAGGATACGTTTTGCAACTCTCTGCACAAACACAGACCCATTGTCAGAGCTGATTTCTGATGGATTCCCAAATTGCAGGATTACTTCTCTTATCAGAAACTTGACAACAGTCTCAGCGCTTAAGTCTTTTGATGGCGTAGCTTCAACCCATCTGCTGAATCTGTCGATTATCACAAGCATGTATCGTTTGCCTTGAACTGATTTCATCATATCGACATAGTCCATAACTAGATGTTTAAATGGACCTTCTGGTACTGGAATATGTCCGACAGGTGTTTTCACACCTTTCTTTACATTATTTGGGGACATACTTCACATTGGTTTAACACCTCATTCACCATTGCTTGCATATAAGGTGACCAGTAACCTTGTCATCAAATTTTCTTCATCACTTCACCCCTTGCACAGTGATCTAGGCTGTGCACTTCAGAAATCAACATGGACAACAACGTCACTGGGGCCACCAACAAACTTCCTGTGGTTTGGCCGACATCGATGTTCTGCACAAAATTTTTTTGAGTCTTGCCTCTGAAGTATCAATGGATCGTCGGTTGCTTTCCATTCTGCTTTTTGTGCAGTTTTCATCATGGGACCCAAATCTTTGGCCTTGGCTTTGCTATTTACCAGCAGAGTGATTTGAGGCACTGATTCTGAAACATTGTGCCATTTATTGATGAAATTATTGGGTTCCACGCGGAGAGCTGCACCTTGTTCACTTACAATGATGTACTGCGTGACTAATTCTACTTCTGTTCCTTCGATTTCTTTTCTCCACTTTCTTTCGAACTCCTCACTTCTAGTCATATCATAAAACATTGTACAGTGATAGTCTAGTGTTGGTGTTTTTTCTTTTGGGAATTGTACTTTTAAATATTTCTCCCACTTCTGGAGTGCTTGTGACACTGGCTTTGTGATGTTCCCCAGCCAAAATACCTTAGCTCTTTCTGATTGAAAGGCCATTTGACCGTCCAGGGTGTTTTCTACTGAATTTCGTCCATCTCAGCTTCAGGGGGGCTGTTCGGAAAAAGTGGGAATTGCTTTTGGATAAAATGTCTCATTTGGAGGAATTGAAAGTAGTGGCTGTTACGCTGGTTGTATTTGTCCGACATAAATGCAAAGGATGCAAAAACACCTTCATCATACAGGTCATTAAGCGTTTTGAGATGGTATTGGGGACAACCGGATTAGGTGAGACCTTGAGGCAGTTATGGGGAGCTGTGAGCAAATCGTAGAGTGAAAAGAGCGGCAGGGAAATGTTATCTCAGTATGAGCCCAGGGCGGGCAGACGTCTGCAAGTTCACCTCGGAGCCAGTATAAAAGTTTATCAATGTTGCAGGCCCAGATGTAGTGGCGGAAATTAGGGAGTGCTAGTTCCCATTCAGGTTTAGGGAGTTGAAGAATAGGTTTTTTGTTACGGGCTGGTTTATTCTGCCAAATAAAAGCGTTAAGCTGTTGATCTAGATTAGTAAAGAACGATTTATTAAGACAAATTGGGAAGTGTTAAAAAAGATACAGAAACTTGGTAGATGACCATCTTAATAAGATTAACCTGGCCTGCAAGGGACAGGGGGAAGACCGCCCATCTAGTCTGACTTGTAGGAAGTTCTTTTGGAAAAGGTACCTGAAGGAGCTGGTGATGAACACCCCCAAATAGTTGAACCCCTTGTCAGCTCTTTTTAAGGTTGTAGGAAATCTACACATATTATGACTTGAATAAATCAACGTTAAGAATTTAACTTACCTCGATAATTGTGAGCACCACACCATTTGATACAGGATATTTAATAAACTTCAGTGAAGGTTTAATACCTGTTAATGTAGAATAATACCTTTAATGTAATGTATTAACTCTCTAAGTTCTAAGGCTATTTTCTTGATTTTGCATACTTTTGTTAATTCCCCTTTTAAGGGTATTTATAACATAATACCCAAGTGTTTTATATGGAAAGGTTCAGAACAAAGTCAGCTTTATGTGGAGTGAGGCCCAAATGTGTCAAATAGTAAAAACTGAATTGCGCTTTTTCAAATTCTTCCTATCTTTTATGAAAACATACCTTTATACATGTGGACGCACTGTTTTGGTGCTTGAAATGAGTTTACCAAAGTCTTAGGTTCACAAAAGTAGTGTAATATATGAATAAAATAATAGATACATGTAAAATTAATGTCCTAAATGGAATTTTGTCAATATCGGTTTTTGAGAGAAAGTGTTGTCTCTTACTTTATTTTCACCATGAGATGAAATGGGACTTCATACTACATATCTAGCTTCATGGGATGTGTGCAAATGAAAAATAGCATTACAAATGTTTCTCTCCTAAAACAAATAATTATTATATACAAAAAATACACAATTTACAAGATTTCCATAATGTGTATGTTTTTATTCTTCATACATTCAGCTTTCTCATGTGCTGGTGAGGTGATAATGGCTGTGTTGCAGTTACAGGACCAGGAACATAGGACAAGGATGATGTGTTCCTGGTGGCAGACAGAAATGGATTTCACTGTTACATTCAGTATAAAAATCACGTACAAATAAAGAAACGCAATTCTATGAAAGACAATTTTATCTGCACAGAACAGTGTGCTGAACTAGTGGCCAAAACATATCCATTCATCTTGACCAGGGGTGTCAAACTGACCCAGTAAAGGGCCGCTGTGGCTGCAGGTTTTCATTCCAACCAAGCAAGAACACACCTGATCAAACAAAGCAACCATGTGAAGACAATTCAGGTGATTGAATTGGTTGGAATGAAAAGCTGCAGCCACCGCAGCCCTTTACTGGATCAGTTTGATACCGAAGCTCACTAATCAACGATACAAAACTAAAGGTAGTGGGTGGGTCTTTAGTGATTTTCTGAGTGTCTCTTGGTTAGATTCACAGAAAATGATGATGGACACTGTTGGCAGAGCAGCACCTTACAGCGGCTACTCGTTGCGAACCCAGTTTTCACAGCACCGACCGAACTTGGAGAGAAAACAAGAAACAAGACACATTCTGCTGCTTCTCATGGCAATCACTGCAACCAGACTCAGATGCAGGCAGGCCTTTTATTAACCACACCCACTTAACAGGTGTCACAAATTAAATCATCATCAATGGAAACAAAATAAACAATCAATAATTGAGAGCACCATTAAACACCCCCACTTGCTCTCACATTATTACAAACCAAAAATACATTACATTTACATTCAGTCAAATATCACCATCCCAGGTTTTTTTTGTTAAATTATCTCCAAACATAAACTTATCAAATTTTGCTAACTTATATTTTGTTTCAGGTTTGGTCATCAAATCTAACCATCTGGTCAGTTGGACAATACTCCAATAAAACCTTCCCATCATCCACAATGGACCGAATGAAGTGGTATTTTATATCCACATGTTTACACCTCTGTCTGCTGACAGGATTCTTGGCTAAAACAATTGTGCCTTGTATGTCCTCATACAGCCTAGGTAGTGCATATATATCTTTATCAATGCCATCTAGAAGTTGTGTGAGGTATAGACAGTCTTGGACAGTTGCAGCCAGATACTCTGCTTCACAAGTGGACAATGCTACAGTGGGTTGCTTTTTGGTCTTCCATGACACTAAAGGTCCGCTCTTCGTTAGACGTAGACAGTACCCACTTGTACTTCTTCTATCACTAACATCACCAGCCCAATTCGCATCACTGTAAGCTTGTATACCCAGGTTCTCATCACATTTCCTGTAACACAGCTTTTTATCCCTTGTGCCTTTTAGATATCTCAACACATGTTTAACTGTACCAAAATGCTGTTCAGTAGGTTCAGAAAAATACTGTGACAGTTTGCTTACAACAAAACTCAAATCTGGTCTTGTACAGACAGTCAAATAAATCAGACTACCCACTGCCTCTCTGTATCTTGAAACATCACTCATCAATACAGCATCATCCGTGTAGTTCAGTTTTGTTTCACAAGGTGTTGACCTAGGTTTACAATCTTGCATGTTGAACCTTTCCAGGATTTTCCCAACATATGTTGCTTGTGACATTGTCACACAGTCATCACTCTGGTTAAAATCAATGCCAAGAAAATGTTTTAGTTTCCCCAAGTCCTTCATTTTAAACCTTGCTGTAATCATGTCCTTCGTAACTCTCAGAGCATTTTCCTCACTTGCTGCAATTATTAAATCATCAACCCAAATTACTATGATCACCTTCTCATGTTCTCTTTGCTTCGTGTAAACACAATGGTCGGCCTGGTTTGGTAGAAACTTGTTTTGTGTCAGATACTCATGTAACAATTTGTTCCAATTTCTGCCCGATTGTTTTAGCCCATATAATGACCTCTCAAGCTTGCACACCAACTCTCTGTCTGTGTGAGATTACAACCTGTACCCTTCTGGCTGTTCCATGTAAATCTCACAGTCTATGGGTGCATTTAAATAGGCAGTCTTCACATCCATTTGGTTTAAAATCAAATTTTCCTGTGTGGCTTTCTGCATCAAAACTCTGACACTAGTCATGTTAGCTGTAGGAGAAAATGTCTCCTCATAATCCACACCCATCTTTTGACTGTACCCCTTTGCAACATATCGGGCTTTGTACTTCTCAAACCCATCAACATTGGTTTTAATTGCATACACCCATCTACCCCCCACTGCTTTCTTACCCTCAGGCAAGTTGGTCAGGGTAAATGTGTTATTCTCCCTAAGTGAATGCATTTCCTCATCCATTGCTTTGACCCACTCTCTTGATTTATCTGAGTTGACAGCTTCTGTAAATGAAACAGGTATGTTACACATCACTCGATAACAGTAATCTATGTTCGCCTGTGAATGTTCTCATTCGTCCAGGTCATCGTTATCCTCAAAGCAATTTCAGTCAAAAACAACTGGACTGGTTGTTTGTCTAGGAAGACGTTTCACCTCTCATCCAAGAGGCTTCATCAGTTCATGTACGCATCTGACCAGGCTGGGACTGGTCCAACTAACTGGTGTGGAGATCCAGGTATTTAACCTCTCACAAGGCCGATGATGTCACTGACACCCTTTGTGCTCCAAGTGCCCACGCCCGTCGTTAGAGTGACAGTCGTTGGTGGGCGGTTGGTTTCGACTTCGTTAGTGCTCTATTGAGTCCGAACGACAGTCGTTGGGGTCACCCGGGCCATGTGTGAACAGTTGAGGTTAGATTGTTGAATCTCCTGGGAAGGGATGAAAGGGCGGCATTGTAAATTGGAGATAAGTGGTGTCTTAGACCCCCTCCTCTGTTTAGCGATGGCTTCTCCACTTTTACATAGATGGCTTCTTTTACTCCTCTTTCAAACCATCTGTCCTCTCTGTCCAAGATTTGGACATTGCTGTCATCAAAGGAGTGGGCTTTCTCCTTGAGGTGTAAGTGGACAGCCGAGTCCAGGCCTGAGGAGTTAGCTCTCCTGTGTTGGGCCATGCGTTTATGCAGTGGTTGTTTTGTTTCTCCAATGTAAAGATCTTTGCATTCCTCGTTGCATTGGACAGCATAAACCAGGTTGCTTTTGTGGTGGTGTGGTGTTCTGTCCTTCGGATGTACTAGTCTCTGTCTGAGTGTGTTACCGGGTTTGAAATACACAGGGATGCAGTGTTTGTTGAAAATCCTCCTGAGTTTCTCCGATACCCCAGCCACATATGGGATGACTATGTTGTTTCTCCTGTTATCTTTTTCTTTCTCAACCACTTTGGTTTTCTTTCTGGAGGCAGCTGCCGTTTTAATCTATGTTACTCTGGACTTGATCAGTCTCCTCCTCAGACACATATTTAGACACTTGGCAATCTTTGTATCTGTCTGGCTTCCTCCTCTCTCTAGAAGGGTATCTACTAGACTCACTTTACCTCAACTGTCTGTGGTTGGTGGTGGCCCACTTCAGGTTTTTGTTCTACTTTAACACGGTGATCTGGACCTGTGCTGTGTGAAGTCATCATCCCCAGGTGTAAAATCAGTTTGTGTCTGTTGTTCTACACCTGATTTAGCAACAAACTTTACCAGTCTGTGCTTCTGCACTTTCTTACTGTCAGGAAAGTAGACAATGTATGCAGGACTGTTTTTGTCATACCCGATAAAAACACACTTTTCACACCTTGGATCAAGTTTTCTCTTGTCTTGTTTATAAGCAAAACACTCTGATCCAAACTTTTGCATTCTAGACAAGTTAGGGCGTCTTCCTGTCAACATCTGTATTGGTGTCTGCTTTCTGCGTTTATTAAAACACCTATTTCTCACCACAGCATCAGTCTGGACTGCATAAGTCCACAGTTGTTTTGGTAAACCATGCACCTTGCCATGTCAAAAAGTGTACGCCAATTGCACTCAGCAGTCCCATTTTGGTGAGGAGAGTAAGGTGCTGATGTTTGATGTCTGATACCATTTTTTAGTAGTAAAGTCTTGTACGCTTTTCCTGTGAATTCGGTACCATTATCAGATCTGAAGCATTTCACCTTGCCGTATGGTGCTGTATCAGCTAGAAACTTCTCTGTAGCTAGGACTGTGTCACTTTTGTTCTTTAAAAAATACACAAACACTGTACTGGAAAAAATCATCAGTAAATGAGAGTGCATATCTGTACCCATCTCTAGACTCTGGGTGGATTGGTCCTGCCAAGTCTGTGTGTACTAGCTCTAGAGGGGTTTTAGCCCTCACATCAGGGTCTCTTTTTCTTGTCTGATAAAACTTTCCCTGAGTGCATACTTCACAATGTAGAGGTTTGTTTGTTGAACCTTTAATATTCATACCGTCCACAACATTGTGTAACCTCTGGATGTCATTATAGTTACAGTGCACCAGTATCTCATGCCATGGTTGCAAATCATGACATCCCTTGCATTGATCATCACATTCATTGTCATCATCATTATTTACTGTGTGCAAATAATATAGTCTATCATGTACATGAATATGGAATTTGGTACCGTCTTTGTGGATCAGAACGTCCTTCCCTTTCTTGAAGATCACAGTCGCTCTTTCGCTTTCACAGATAAAATGTCTTGTGAGTAGGATGGGATATACAGCGCCTGCCTCAGCGTTACGTTCAGGTGTCTTCCTCTGCTGTCAATCAGACGGACTTCTGTATCACCTTGGCGCTCTGCCACGCCCTTGCACCGCGTGCCGTCTGCCAGCTCCACGTAGTGTGTTTTGGCCTGGAACCTGTCATCAAACCTCTTAAACTTGGCGAGGTCTGTCACGATGTGCGAGGTTGCCCCACAGTCGACCATCAGGCCCCTCAAGTCGACTCCTGCTGCTCTCTCACTCACTCTGGAGGCATACTCCATGTCCTGGTCATCTGTCTCCCCGGGAACATTTCTTGCGTCGTCTCGATTCCGGCGCTGTTTCCGTCTGCAGGTCGTGTCCCGGTGTGTGGTGCTCTTGCAGTGACTGCACCATAGTTTACGCTGGCAGGCACGGTAGTTTACGCTGGCAGGCTCTGACCAGGTGTCCCTTCAGACCGCATTTGAAGCACACCACGTCCACTGCGGCCCTCTCAGCTTCCTGGTCACCTGTAGCGACTGGTCTCGCTCTCTGCTGCCGCACCTTCATTACGTTGTCATCTGTTGCTGCGGCGCGCATCTTCTCAGTGTCCTCGTAGCTGCTTAACTTTGTTTTAAATTCAGCAAAAGAGATCGTCTCATCGCGTTGTGTGACATGGATCGTGAATGGATTGAAGGACTCTGGCAAACCTTTTAAAACCATTGCTACCAATAGTCGTCACTTAGTGTCTCACCGGCATTTCTTAGCGCTGTGATGGCGGTCTCTGCCTGGATCACGCACTCCGTCATACTTTCACTGTCTGATTTCTGAAGTGAAGTCAGTTCTGTATACAGGCTTACGATGCGTGGCTTTCCTTTACCTTGATAATAGTCTCTTAAAATCTGTAGGGCTACCCGTCCGTCATCGGCAGCCTCGCGCATCACCAGCGACAAACTTTTATCGTCCAGAAACTGAATGGGTTCAGCATAGGCTTCGTCATTTTTCCTCGCATCTTCTAGCAGCTCATCTGCGTCTTCAGTGTCAGGCTCTGTTAAAATAGTGTCCTTTAACCCTTGCAAACGAAGGTGGCCCAAGAATTTCGTCTCCCACAATTCATAACTCTTTTCATCTCCATCAAACAGAAGCCGCGACCAGCGGCTTGTATCTGCAGCCCGTCTGCTCATGGTGCCGACAGCATGCTAAACATCACCGGTACACTGGTGGGAACACGCTCTGAAAGTGTCTCTGGGTTTCTCTGGGCCCATAACCTGTTCTAACCACATTCTGCTGCTTCTCGTGGCAATCACTGCAACCAGACTCAGCTGCGTGCAGGCCTTTTATTAACCACACCCACTTAACAGGTGTCACAAATTAAATCATCATTAATGGAAACAAAATGAACAATCAATAAATGAGAGCACCATTCAACAGACACCATGGGCCTCATTTATCAAACTTGCGTGGAAACGGGTGCAGATCTGAGCGCATAATTGGTCGTAGGAAAGGACCCACGTGTGATTTATGAAACATTCATATCTGACCAATATCAGCGTATGAATGAGCGGACCTTGATAAATGCGGCGGCTGTATTCGATCGTCATTAACATGTCACGCCCTTAAATATTCCTGTTTCGGAGGCCTCGCCCACTGAGGTCAAACATGGAGAGAAGGAACGCAGGTTAGAAAAGAAACTTTTCCGACACACAGATCGGCATCCTGACATCCAAGATGGAGCAAAATAAGGATGTGCTTTTTGGCAGTCTTAAGAGTGGAATAAAAGGGGCCATAAAAATGCTGTATGGAAAAAAATATCGGCAGCGCTCCACTGTGACCCGAGTGCGCCCGTGCGCACTATTGGACAGGTGTGCCGTATTCAGCACCCCTGCCGTGAAATGCACCCCCTCGCATTATAGGTGATATTCAAAAGATCCATTTAATTCATTTTATAATTATGGCTGCTATTATCCAAGTTTGTGATTTTAAACTCTTTAAAATTGTTTAAAGACTGTAAGTAACCAATGTTCTGACCGTTGTGGGTTACCAGTATATATATATATATATATATATACATAAATTACTCCTATAGGTGGAAACAACAGCCTTCTGATCCAGCACATCACCTATATTGCGAGGGGTGCATATCACGGCAGGGGGTGCCGGCGCTACCGGTGGGTCATTAGATATTCCGTAAGAGGTTACCTTTGTCATCTAGAAGAACCATACCAAGATGTTAATCATCTGATACCTTGTTTGATTTAATGCAATTTTTCGAGGGTAGCCACTTACCGAGGAGATGACTTTGGCTCTGCAGTGCGTCTTGCTGCAGCCGCGCGCCAACACATTCATTCATTAATTCATTGTCGAGGTCGCGGGGGGCTGGAGCCGAGCTGTTTTGATATATAAAAGAATTGCGTGTGTGTGCCCCCCGGCCACCACGTTTGAAAGCGACAGCTTGGCATCACAAATCACCCGTACATTTATCGAGTGGTAGTTTTGGCGATTGATGCATGCGTAATCATTCATGGATGGTGCCTTCAGACACACATGAGTACAATAAATCGCTCCAACCACAATTTTTATAGAATCCGTTTTGATCTTTTCTTAATGTGTGACTGCTTATGCTTAATGACAGCTGAGGTTTGTTCATTATTTTCAGCCAGATTTTGCTGTGCTGCACCGCAAATACACAGGCTCAAATGTGCGTACACGACCCCAGACCAGACGTGAGATTTGATCATAGCTCACGCTCACGTCCAAATTGATAAATGCCGACATTTGCCAGGAAATGGTCGTACACGCGTTTTTCTGCCGTACGTTCGTTTGATAAATGAGGCCCAGTGTGAAGCAAATTATGCCAGTCACAAGTGCTCTTTTCTGTCTTCTAATTGGTGAGTGACCTGTGAGCTTGCAGTAAAATGAATGCGGAAGAGGAGAGTCTGCTGTCTTTGGCAACATATAGATCACATTTGTAAGCTGTATGTTAGTTCTTACCGTAACAGTGACCATCAACAGTGGTCCTACCTAGTCAATTTGAAGGTTTGACCAGGAGAAAGAAATGCCTCTCCTTTGTAAGGGGTTTCTGTGAAGTGGGTTCGATGTTGGAACTGGCAGCAGACAAGACAGCCTTTGATGTAGTCAGCTACATCTTCCTGCATGTGTGGCCAGTAGGCAACCTGTTGGAGCGCTTGGCAAGTTGCTTTGGTTCCTTTATGGCCTGCGGGAAGTCATGGGCATGCATAAGCATCACCCCCCTGAGGCTGCCCTCTCTGATTCGTTGGCTGTTAAAGAAGGTCACTGGCTGGTGGTGGGTTTCAACGATGGGCACACTGTCACTAGCAGTGCCTTTTCACAATCGCTGTAATTGAGTTCAGGGGCCAGTAAGGTTTTGCTGGCAAAGGCCACGACCCGTTTGTCGCGGTCATGCAGCTGGTACAGGCCTGCGCTCATACACCCGTCAGGGAAGCCCACTTCCAGATGGAATTCTTTGGTGCATTCTGGATAAGATTATCCAGACAGGGAGCAGAGCACAGCCTTTCTTTCAAAGCCAGCATGTACAAACGGAGAGTCGTTCTTAAGCAACTCAGTTAGCGGTTTTGGTAAGTCTGCATAGTTCTCTGTGAACTGGCAGGAATAGTTACAAACTCCCAAGAAGCTGCGAAGCTCGGATAAGTTTGTAGGAGCTTTGATGTTCGAGATCCCTTGAATGCGGTCTGATTGTAGTTCGACTCCGTCTGAACTTACAAGGAGGCCTATGTAGTTCAACTTGGTTTTTACACCACTGGCACTTCGGGAGGGAGACTTTTGCTCCAGCTGCAGTCAGCTGTCCGAGCACATGATCCATTTCCTCTAAGTGGGAGTCCAGAGTTGAACTCTGCAAAAGAATGTCATCCATGTAGATGAGGTTCAAGAAAATGTTGAATTCGGCAGGTGAGTTGGCATACCCAAAGGGGCACTCGGTGAAAGTGTACTGCCTGTTTGCGAAGGTGAAAGCCAGCTTGTGCTGGTCATCCCAGTTGGATTTCATCTCTTGCTTGAAATCCTCAAGTTCAGACTCTCTCTCTTCGATCTTTTCTGTTGTTGTCGCGCTATCTCGACAGTGTATAGAAGCTCCTCTATGACAGCTTCCTGACATTTGAGTTAAGCTTCTCTAGCTAATTCCGAAACTTCAAGCTTGCTCTTTGCTGAGTCTAGGTGCTTTCTAATCTTTTCGTGATGAGTGTCAAGGTTTCCAACAGAATAGAATTACTTTAATGATCCCAGACTGGGAAATGATTTGTAATTATTATTATAATAATTATTTACAATATGCATCTGTGTCCTTTTCAGTTCGTCCACTGCCTCCTTGCACTGTCGTTTGCACAACTCAAGGTGTCTAGTGAGATCTTAAGTCTCATTTGTCAGCTTGAGCTGAAGTTCGCCTCTTTCTGCTAAGGATTCATCCTCCTGTTGCTCAAGTTGGTCTTCTAACTCAGAAACTCGTATTTCAGTTTCTACTAAAGACTGCTTAGTTTTCTCCAATTGTGTTTTGAGGATTTCGTTCTCCGGTAGCTGTACCTCTATGCATATCCTGTTCTAACAGTTGGGTGGTATGTCTAAGCTTGCCAAACAACACCACAGCCAGAGATGCCAGCGTCTCTTCGCAGGACCTACCTTTAAGTTGTGTTGTTACGGTTTTACACACAAGCTCAGATAGGGTTCCCTCCAGGTCAGGAGGTGTCACGTATTGTGGCTACATAACCATGTACCAACTCCTGTGTGAGGGATATCAAGGCTGTCTCCAAGTGGTCCTTGGGGTCTGTCACACTGGTTGACGTTGAAGTGCCAGTGCCTTTGTCTTTTCCTTCGGCTGCACTCATTTTGTTAAAGTTGTCTTTAAATGCAAAAGGAATAAAGCAAAATTTGTTTAAGTAGTTTCTTTAATCTATTTATTTACTTTACCTTGACTGAGTTAAATTTACCTTTGCAAATCACTTATCAAGGTGTGTAGATATTTTAGATTTGAGAATCCTGGTAGGGCTGGGTAAGGTTGCGGTAACAGAGCATTTGAAAGTGAGACAATTGTACGCTATTCTGCAATGCAAACTAGTTTTGAACACCCTGTGTACAGGTGTTAAATATCTAATTTGTTTTGAAGGAGGGAAAGTTTTAGCTGTGATGCCTAAACTTCAAATTTAAATTGGTGGCACCTTTCATAACCAGACTACAGATCACAAGTAACTCCAAGAAGCTGGTCCTAAGAAGAATGACACTAAAGTGAACAGCTGAGACCCACGTTGACTTTCAAAAGTAATTGACAGTGCCGGGTAAACAAACACAAAAATTAGGACACTTCCTCCCAGGGACTTCCTATAGTATCGAAGTGAGGACCGTGCACACTGGAAAGCAATGGGAAATTGCCACCTCACTTGTGACACTCTCTGTAAATGTCAGTCCGGGTGTCACTGTCCGGGTGTAGTACGTCACAATGTCTGCTACTTAGGGCGCACTCACACTGTCCTTCCGTACCGTGCCCACACAGGTTTTACGGGTAAAGCCTAGTTTGTTTGGCCAGTGTGAGTGCAACCGCGCCGCGCCTAGCTGTGGCCCGCTTTCCGGCCACGGACCGTTTGGGAGAGGTGGGTTTTTGTAAAGCACGTCTGCACATGTACGAGCGTGCACACGTGTACAAGCACAAGCACGAGGCCTATGGCGGCTCTGATGACACTTTATGTGCGCCTGTTCGGACATAGAAAAAAAAAGACGGACCATTCGCGGACATTTAAAACAAAAGGTTCATGTTGGTGTGATGCGGAGGTGGAGTGTTTACTGCAGATTTGGTCGGATGAAAATGTTCAAAAACAGTTGGAGAATACGCACAAAAACTCCAAGGTCTATGGAAAGATTTGTAAACATTGCGATGATGTCAATCAATGCGTGTGACATGTGACGTGTTACGGCGTAATGACGTATACATGCAAGAAGCATTTGCGCGAGGCCCAGGCAGTGTGAGTACAAAAGGTCCTGGCCCGTGGGGGAAAGAGAGGGGGGGACAAGTACCCTAAAGCCCGGGGAACGGTACGGACGGACAGTGTGAGTGCGCCCTTAATCCCCTCTCCACAGCCCTGGCAGCCACGACTCTCAAAAGATCAAAAAAGCCGGCCAACAGATCCCCGCTTGTGAACAGCGGTGCTCCCTGCGTCGGTGGTGCCACAGTTGAACAGGTCACGCTTCACTGCAACCAACCAAATTGGAACTCAATTAAAAGTGCACCCTTAGTTTGTGCTGGAGGGAGAGTGGACCTGGGTTTCTAACACCTGACAGCAGCTTCACAAGACAACAAAGCTTCAGTGAAAACTTAAGCAAAGGTGTGACAGTGAATGTCAAATAATCCCAAATCAATCACTTTATCAGTAATATGATAAGAATCAATATAAAATGCGTATTTACAATTGTGTGTATTGACTTCTTTAAGTTTACAAAACACTTTCCTAAAGTGTCTTGGGTTTTTAGATTTCTTCACTTAAAGAAATTCAAAATTTCTAATAAAGAGAAGCAATTGTCATAAACCTAGAAGGTTTTAAAGGGCATTATTCAAAGTCAAACTTCAAAATAGTGATACAGTTTTAAAAGGACCTGAGTTATTAATTAATGTGTTGTTTACAAACTGTTCCAGACTTCCACGCAATGTGGAAGAAATGTGTCAACCAAGACAGCCTCCCAACCCAAAGCTTTCAGCATTTCTGGATGAATCTCATCGATCTCCAGGGCTTTTGCCACTGTGGAGTTGCTTGACTACCTCAGTGTCAACAAATATATCCACTCCAATTACATGATGTAACGTTAGTGTAAAATAACACCACTAAGTATAATGCAGTCAGGTACAACTCTACTAGTCCCTCTGACCTCAGTGATAATAATCTCAATGACATAGAATGTGATGAACTCATCTCAGCTAAAACTGAACTTGTTAACACCTCAAATCCAATTCAACTGCAGACTCATAAAAACAATAAAGTTGAATCATCTCTAAAACAGTTTGAACAAACACATTATAAACTTCATGCAGATAGCATTCATTGCAGGGCCCTTGTGTTGGACTACATTATTTTTTTACATTAACTCTTTATTGTCAGTGGTTAATGCAACAGTTTTATTCAGCGTGGCAGTGATCCCCTAATCTACAAAATACAAGAAAAGTTATTTTTATACATACTAGATTTTATTTTTATACAATATTTTCTTTACTTATGTGTTTCTTCACAAATGTTCAAATTGTGAACAGCATAATCTGCTTTTACTTCAGGCTTCTCTTTGCAGTCCTGTTTTTTTAACCATGATGGCAGCTGAGAGGTTGATGGACCAGTAATGCTGTTGCTGATCACCCTATCAAGGAGTATCTGAATCACTGAATGTGATCTAAAAGCATGAGTTTGCTTCCTCAGCATTCTCCTCAAAGTAATTTCAGTCAAAAACAACTGGACTGGTTGTTTGTCTAGGAAGACGTTTCACCTCTCATCCAAGAGGCTTCATCAGTTCATGTACGCATCTGACCAGGCTGGGACTGGTCCAACTAACTGGTGTGGAGATCCAGGTATTTAACCTCTCACAAGGCAGATGATGTCACTGACACCCTTTGTGCTCCAAATGCCCACGCCCGTCGTTAGAGTGACAGTCGTTGGTGGGCAGTTGGTTTCGACTTTGTTAGTGCTCTATTGAGTCTGAACGACAGTCGACCCGATTGCATGGCCCAACACAGGAGAGCTAACTCCTCAGGCCTGGACTCCGCTGTCCACTTACACCTCAAGGAGAAAGCCCACTCCTTTGATGACAGCAATGTCCAAATCTTGGACAGAGAGGACAGATGGTTTGAAAGAGGAGTAAAAGAAGCCATCTATGTAAAAGTGGAGAAACCATCGCTAAACAGAGGAGGGGGTCTGAGACACCACTTATCTCCAATTTACAATGCCGCCCTTTCATCCCTTCCCAGGAGATTCAACAATCTAACCTCAAAGGACAACTGTTCACACATGGCCCGGGTGACCCCAACGACTGTCGTTCAGACTCAATAGAGCACTAACGAAGTCGAAACCAACTGCCCACCAACGACTGTCACTCTAACGACGGGCGTGGGCACTTGGAGCACAAAGGGTGTCAGTGACATCATCGGCCTTGTGAGAGGTTAAATACCTGGATCTCCACACCAGTTAGTTGGACCAGTCCCAGCCTGGTCAGATGCGTACATGAACTGATGAAGCCTCTTGGATGAGAGGTGAAACGTCTTCCTAGACAAACAACCAGTCCAGTTGTTTTTGACTGAAATTGCTTTGAGGATAACGATGACCTGGACGAATGAGAACATTCACAGGCTTCCTCAGCATTCACATCGGCCCTAACAGAGTCACAGAGAGAGGACTACATCACAAAATCATCTCGTCAAAGACTGCTGTACCAGAGAGCCGTGCTGACTGTCCTCCACGGCACCTGCCTCCCTTTCCACACCTGCCAAAAAATCACCGGGGACAGCTGGACAGCCTGTCTCTCACAAAACATTCACAGTTTAACACAAAGTTTACTGGTTAAGAATATTATTAGTCAAGAAAAAATCTGATCAAAGTCTACAATTCATACCTTTATCACTATTCACCGTTGCATATTTTACTAAGTTGAGAAAAAATTTAGCATATATCTTATGATTGTCTATGTGGTTTTTGATCAATTAAAACATTTTTCTAATAATAAACAAGTTAATTTAGGATTGTACAAATCTAATGAGTGCTTTCTACTTTTAAATAGATACATCTTTTTTTTTTTTTGACCATTTGGCACATCCACATTCATATTTTTAAAAGATCCAATCTTCCAATCTTTTAACTTCAGTTCCTGAATACAAGAATATATTAATAGTTTGTATATTTCGGAATGTTGGTTAATAGTTTTATAACTTCTGTATACAGGCCTAACATTAATGCAGGCTTTGTATTGTGCCGGCCACAGACACACTGTGTAATAATAGTGCCTGGTTATAAGGACACCATATCTAAAGTTAATAAAGATGGCTGCCCCTGAGACAAGCTGGATTGTTCAGCTCTGACAATCCACTAACAACCAGAAAACTTGCCATCCAAGTTTAAAATTAAGTTTTGTGAGTTATTAAACATTTCTATTCTAGTATTTTGGCATAAAGGTTATCTGGGAGCCTTCTGTAGGGCAATTTTGGACAGCCATCTAGGCCTGGACTCGCTGAAAAAATACAGAACAATGACAAAGAAGATGGCAGATTATTTGGAGGAGGTGAAAAAATCACTAAACTTCATGACTGAAGAACTAAATTCTGTGGTCAAGCAAAAAGACTTGCTGAAGTTAGTTGATGAAGTGCGGCAACTAAATGACAAACAAAGAAAAGGATAAGAAGATCGAAGAACTACAAAAGAGAGTGGATGATTTTGAGCAATATACAAGGATGGATGACCTGGTGATAACCGGATTGGTGACAAAGCAAAGCACCTATGCCAGAGCCACCGCAGATGACAAAGATGGTGGAGACGCACCAACAGATGAATTGCACACTCTTGAACAGCAAGTCATTCACTTCTTTAACAGCAAAGACATTCCTCTAGAAGGTAGGAACATCTCTGCATGCCACACAATCCCTCAGAAACAAGGGACCATCCCAAAGATTATTTTGAGATTTGCTAACTGCAAACACAAAGTTGAAGTCCTAAAGTCACCAAGACAACTCCAGGGCACAGGTGTTTATGTAAATTAACACCTCACAAGAAAAAAATGCAGAGCTTGCACGACAGGCAAGAATGCTGAAAAACAAAACAAGATCCAGGGTACATTGACAAGGAATTGCAAAGTAATGATCAAACTTAATGGATCTGCAGAACAAGCCAAGATAATAACAATACGAGAAAGTGAAGATTTGGACAGATTTAGATAAGTGGTTTGCTAATGGATTGGGAAATAACCTGCATGGTATCAACCTTAGGACCGTAGGATGATAATATTAAATCAACAACATTGAGGAACAAACAGACTTCAAGACTTTTGAGTACCAGGATTATAAACCATGCGATCTAGAAACAGACATTGATCCTGATGGCTATTTGTTGGAGAAACTAAAACTGGACTGTGGATATTACTCAGAAAATGAAATCAAAGCATCATCAGAACAATTTTCAATAATTCACTTCAACAGCAGGAGTCTATAAAAACAGCACTAAAATAAAAGACTATTTAAATGGATTTAAGTTTAAGTTTACTGTTGTAACAGTGTCCGAAACGTGGTTTCGTGATGATAAGGAGTTTGATTTTGAACTGGAAGATTATGATTAGTTTAAACAAAATAGGAAAAACAAAAAGGGGGGAGGAGTTGCCCTTTTTATCAAAAAGGGTATATCTCATCTCATCTCATCTTCATCCGCTTATCCGGGGTCGGGTCGCGGGGGCAGCAGCTTTAGCAGGGGACCCCAAACTTCCCTTTCCCGGGCCACATTAACCAGCTCTAACTGGGGGATCCCAAGGCGTTCCCAGGCCAGCGTGGAGATATAATCTCTCCACCTAGTCCTGGGTCGTCCCCGAGGCCTCCTCCCAGCTGGACGTGCCTGGAACACCTCCCTAGGGAGGCGCCCATGGGGCATCCTTACTAGATGCCCGAACCATCTCAACTGGCTCCTTTCAACGCAAAGGAGCAGCAGCTCTACTCTGAGTTCCTCACGGATGGCTGAACTTCTCAGCTAAGGGAGACTCCAGCCACTCTCCTGAGAAAACCCATTTCGGCGGCTTGTACCCGCGACCTCGTTCTTTCGGTCATGACCCAGCTTTCATGACCATAGGTGAGTGTAGGAACGAAGATTGACCAGTAGATCGAGAGCTTTGCCTTCCGGCTCGGCTCTCTTTTCGTCACAACGGTGCGGTAGAGCGACTGCAACACCGCCCCTGCTGCTTCGATTCTCCGGCCAAACTCACACTCCATCGTCCCCTCACTCGTGAACATGATCCCAAGTACTTGAACTCCTTCACTTGGGGTAAGGACTCATTCCCTACCTGGAGTAAGCAATCCACCGGTTTCCTGCTAAGAGCCATGGCCTCAGATTTAGAGGTGCTGATCCTCATCCCAGCCGTTTCACACTCGGCTACGAACCGATCCAGTGAGTGCTGAAGGTCACTGACCGACGATGCCATCAGGACCACATCATCTGCAAAAAGCAGAGACGAGATCCTCAGCCCACCGAACTGCAACCCATCCCCACCACGACTACGCCTCGATATCCTGTCCATGAAAATCAAGAACAGGATTGGTGACTGAGCGCACCCCTGGCGGGGGCCAACCTCCGCCGGGAACGAATCCGACTTACTGCCGAGGATCCGGACACAGCTCTCGCTTTGGGTGTACAGAGATTGGATGGCCCACAGAAGTGACCCCTTCACGCCATACTCCTGCAGCACCTCCCACAGTATCTCCCGAGGGACCCGGTCATATGCCTTCTCCAGATCCACAAAATGTAGACTGGATGAGCATACTCCCAGGCCCCCTCCAGGATCCTTGCGAGAATGAAGAGCTGGTCCGTTGTTCCACGTCCAGGACGGAATCCACATTGTTCCTCTTCAATCTGAGGTTCGACTATAGGACGAACCCTCCTTTCCAGCACCTTGGAGTAGACTTTACCAGGGAGACTGAGTAGTGTCATACCCCTGTAATTGGCACACACCCTCTGGTCCCCCTTTTTAAACAGAGGAACCACCAACCCGGTCTGCCACTCCCTTGGCACTGTCCCAGACTTCCACGCAATGTTGAAGACAAGTGTCAACCAAGACAGCCCCTCCAAACCCAAAGCTTTCAGCATTTCTGGACGAATCTCATCAACCCCTGGGGCTTTGCCACTGTGGAGTTGTTTGACCACCTCAGTGACTTCCGCCAGGGACATTGACAATGATTCCCCATCAGCCTCCAGCTCTGCCTCTACAAAAGAGGGCGTGTTAGTCGGATTAAGGAGTTCCTCAAAGTGCTCCTTCCACCGCCCGATTACCTCATTGGCTGAGGTCACCAGCGTCCCGTCCTTACTGTAAACAGCTTGGACGGTTCCCCGTTTCCCCCTCCTGAGATCTCGAATGGTTTGCCTTGGTGCCTCCCGAAAGTCCTTCTCCATGCCTTCTCCGAACTCCTCCCACACCCGCTGCTTTGCCTCTGACACAGCAGAGGCTGCAGCCCTTCTGGCCTGTTGGTACCTTGCACTCGCCTCCGGAGTCTTCCGGGATAACATATCCCGGAAGTCCTCCTTCTTCAGTCAGACCGCTTCCCTGACCACCGGTGTCCATCACGGTGTTCAAGGGTTACCGCCCCTTGAGGCACCTAAGACCTTGAGGCCACAGCTCACCGCTGCAGCTTCAGCAATGGAAGCTTTGAACATTGCCCACTACGGTTCAATGCTCCCAACCTCCACAGGGATGCCAGAAAAGCTCCGCCGGAGATGTGAGTTGAAGATCTCTCGGATAGGGGCCTCCTCCAGACGTTCCCAGTTCACCCGCACTACTCGTTTGGGTTTACCTGGTCTGTCCAGAATCTTCCCCCATCCTCTGATCCAACTCATCACCAGATGGTGATCAGTTGACAGCTCTGCCCCTCTCTTCACTCGAGTGTCCAAAACATACGGGCTCAGATCAGATGATACCATTACAAAATCGATCATCGACCTTTGGCCTAGGGTGCTCTGGTACCACGTACACTTATGAGCATCCTTATGTTCGAACATGGTGTTAGTTATAGATAATCCGTGACTAGCACAGAAGTCTTATAACTGACGACCACTCGGATTTAGATCAGGGAGGCCTCTCCAGGTGTCTCCATCATTGCCCACGTGGGCATTGAAGTCTCCAAGCATAACTATGGAGTCCCCTACCGGAGCCCCATGCAGGACTCCATTTAGGGTCTCCAAGAAGGGCGAATACTCTGAACTGCTGTTCGGTGCATATGCACAAACAACAGTCAGAGTTTTCCCCCCTACCACCCGCAGGCGTAAGGAGGCGACACTCTCGTCCACCGGGGTGAACTCCAACACCGCGGCGCTCAGCCGGGGGTTTGTGAGTATCCCCACACCCGCCCGGCGACTCACACCCTGGGCAACTCCAGAGAAGAATAGGGTCCAACCCCTATCCAGGAGTACGGTTCCAGAACCAAGACTGTGTGTGGAGGTAAGCCCTACCAGATCTAACTGGTAGCGCTACACCTCCCGCACAAGCTCCGGCTCCTTCCCCGACAAAGAGGTGACATTCCACGTCCCAAGAGCCAGCAGCGCACCCGACCCAAGTGGTTCCTCCTGCGAGTGGTGGGCCCACAGGATGGAGAGGAAGGAGGTGCCACGTCACTTTTTCGGGCTGTACCCGGCCGGGCTCCGTGGCAAACCCGGCCACCAGGCGCTTGCCGGCGAGCCCTCCGTCTGGGCCTGGCTCCAGACGGGAGCCCCAGGCTTCCTCCGGGCAGGGTCTCTCTTCGTTTTTTGTCCATTGAGTCTTTGTGAACCATTCTTAGTTCGGCCCCTCGCCTGAGACCACTTTGCCATGGGAGACCCTACCAGGAGCACTAGGCTCCAGACAACACCTTGTCTGAAAAATGGTATAACGTAAGATTATTAAGAATATGACAATGGCTGTTGTTGAGTTGTTAGAGTGTGTTTCTGTTGAGATACAAAATGAATTGGTAAAGAAAAGTATAATAATAGGCTGTATCTATAGAACTCTTGGATCATGTATTAATGATTTTAATAGCAAAATATTAGTTATACTCCAAACAAATTAACAAAAGTCTTTTGGTGTGTGATGATTTTAATATTGATTTATTGAAATCATGTGAACACACCAAAACAAAAGATTTTGTAAATAATATGTTTGGTCTTGGAATGTACCCTTTAATATCAAAGCCAAGTAGAATCACAACTGACAGTGATCGATATTATATTTGTTAACCTAATGGACAGGAAAATTCAGAGTGGACTCCTAATAGACATAAGTGACCATTTGCCAGTTTTTGTAGTTTTAGAAAACAAATTGAAGATTCTTAACGGAGATACAAATAAAGTAAAAAGAATGAGAAACACACAGACAATTGAAACCCTTAAAGTAGCACTTGCTAATTATGATTGAAGTGAAGTTTATGTTGAAGATGCAAATGATTCATATAATGCTTTTTTCAAAACATTAATGGCTTTTTATAATTATTTTTGCCAACTGAGGAGAGTTAAAATAAACACAAACAGAAACTGAATCAATG
The DNA here is from genome assembly GCF_963691815.1 of Echiichthys vipera. Classification (NCBI taxonomy): domain Eukaryota; kingdom Metazoa; phylum Chordata; class Actinopteri; order Perciformes; family Trachinidae; genus Echiichthys; species Echiichthys vipera. Next base: position 34,249,198 of record NC_139832.1, on the reverse strand, counting down.
GATGACAAAATGACCCCCAAAATCTTGTAAAAAGAAAAATCAATCGTATAAAATATTCATAAAACGGCCAACTAAGGAAAATGAAGACAAGTATAAACTTAGAAACAAATTGACAACTCTTATAAGACATCAAAAACAACACTATTATAGTATCTTGCTGCAAAAGCATAAATCCAACATAAAAGCTACTTGGGATATAATCAAGGAAGTAATTGATCAGCATATTCCAAAGATCCATTAACACACATAATTAAAAATGATGGTAATGTAACAGATCATGTGCTAAAAATTGCAAACAAATTTAATACATTTTTTGTCAATGTAGGGCCAAACTTGGCAACGCAAATACCACATACTCAGATGCTTCAGATGCGTCTCTTGAAAACAACAAGAAGTCAATGTTCCTTAGGGCAGTGTGTGAAAGTGATATCTAAATGTAACCTCAGCTCTTGACAACAAACAAAACACAATTGGCATATTTATAGATTTACCAAAAGCATTTGATACCGTTGATCACAAATTACTTTTACAGAAATGCAATTGTTATGGTGTCAGAGGCGTGGCAAATGCATGCCTAAAAAGCTATCTGAACAATAGACTTCAATATGTTGAAATCAATCAAACAAAATCACAATATGAAACTCTAATTTGTGGGGCTCCGTTTTGGGGCCGAAATTATTTATTCTTTATTCAAACGATATTTGCAAAATATCTAAAATTTTGAAGCCGGTGATTTTTGCAGATGATACCAATTTGTTTTGTTCAGGGTATAATATAAATCAGTTAATACAACAGTTTGAAACTGAATTGACTGTAATTAAAAAATGGTTTGATTTAAACAATCTATCATTGAATGAGAAAAAAACTAAATTTATGATTTTTGGGCCCAGTAGGACAAATTCTAATTTGAAATTGTACTGGAACGGGATCAACATAGAGAGGGTCTACGAGAAATGATTTTTGGGGGTGATTATTGATCACCAGATTAGCTGGAAACCCCATATTCAATACATCAAGAGTACAATATCTAAAACAATTGGTATACTTTATAAAACTAAACACTTATGACACACAAATATGAAATGTTTGCATATATTGTATTCCTCACTTTTGCTCCCATACCTGTCAGGTTTAAGCAACCTAAAACACCCAAAACTTAACAAAAGAGAGAAAGACAAGAGTTATTTTACTTGCAAGGAGAACGGACAGAGATGTGTTCAGCTACAGTCTCCTACCGCTCTGAGGTAATCTCTGCCGGACCCTTGATTTTATTGGCTTATGGTGTGCTTACAATGTTTACAATTCATTACCATTCTTAAGGTGAGGGTCACATAGCTGCAACTCAAGACATATGGAAAATTCATAGTCTTTATGACTTTACAACTCTAAAGAAGCCTTAAAACATGTCTTGTCATTAATCAGTTGAGCAGGGTCTGTGTTTTCACAGACCCCCCCTTTTGGTGACTCCTCAACAGTCATGCTTATCTGATTTCCTTGACCTGCATCCACTCAGCACGAATTGGCTATACACACACACCAAGTAATGTTAGTTTAAATGTAAAGATAATTGGAGTAAATATGGGATTACTTTATGTACAATTATTCCAACATTTCCCTCCTGTTTATCACATATTTGCTCAAATTCTCACATCACTTTCAGTCAGCCACGTGTTTGATTTTCAGCTGTAAGATCATTTTCATGAGCACAAATACATTTACACTCAGAAGTTTCTTAATACATGTCAGAGTCATAGTCGGTTGGATCAAGACACAGTTCCGTCAAATCAAAAGGAATTTCCTGGTTGTCGTCATCTTTGCTTTCATCATCACTTCGGGGATCGCTGTCAAGCAAAGGATACAGCTGCTCCATTTTGTTCTCCATGGGTGAAATAGCTGTAGTAATGAGATGGTTAAGCAAAGCACACATACAGGAAACACAACCACATCCACACAAGGTTAAAACTGCAGCAAAAACTGCTATTGAGACTAGGACAGAGGACACCAAAGTTCTTTCCTTCCCAAACGCATCCATCCAGGAGTCCCACATAGTGGTATAGACTCCAGAATGCTTCTTCATCTTACTGTTGAGAGTACGGAGCCCTGCTACGGCCTTGGTGAGGCTGCCATCAGCAGCAGTGTCGTTAGGGATTTAAGTGCAGCACTGTTCACCGAACATTGCACATACCCCTCCTTTCTCGGCCAATAGCATGTCCAGGGCTATGACATGAGGGAAGTTGCAGCTAATTGATCATGAACTGCTTCGAACCCACTTTGTGTCCAATAACCTAGCTTTTGTACATTGTAGTGGATGTAATTGATTCTGTCAACGTTCTTGTTAACTGTACAACACAAGCAAAAAATAGATTCAAAACCATTAGATATCTGATCGGCTTCTTTATATTCCTCTTGCACCCCTCGTGGAACACCTATATCATCAACGTATGTTGGATCTCTTACATCTATCCATTTTGCAGATCTTTTCACACGTTGCCACTGTTCAGGCATTTCGTTGGATCGAGTAGCTGCTAAATCTGCAGCAGACATAGGATGAATAGATATTGGCAAGAGCAATGTTATGAGAGCACAGTATCCCGTCACATCTCGGTAATTTATCAAACAATCTCTCGTCACCACTGCACCACCAGATGTCGCTCCGTGACACAGGTTTATATTGTCCATCTACGGGCACAATTACTTCACACCATTCATTTGAGAGATTGCCTAGTCGTTTTTCTCCTTCTGTCATGTTTATACATGTAAAGTTGCCTGGTGCTACTTTTCTAGAAAACATTACTTTCTTAAGGTCGATCGCAGTGATTGGGAAAATAGAATCCCAGTATCTACAATTTTCCCTAGGATTTGTGTTATTCATTATGTCAGCTACACATATTTAGATAATTATAGCTGGGAATATTTGTAAGAGGGGTCTAGGACTCATACATGCTACACAATTCTGTTTAGACATGTTAGCAGCTTGTTCAACCATTAATAACCAATTGGTATTATGTCCAGATACCCTCTGTTGCCGCCTGGAACCATTCATCTGGAGTATACGCTACTGTAGGTTCTCCAAATGCAAAAAGTCCTTGTTCACTACATTTATACATGCATAGACTTATTATGAACAAAGGATCATTATTATTAAACAGTTAGATGTCACTCAGCAATAAATGGCATCTCCTAACAATCTTTGGATCATTTTGGCCAAATCTCCTCTACTTGGTTTGGTGTCTTATAAACGCTTCACTGACTTTCGGGTCTATCCAGCCTCTACACGTCTGAATCCACCCTATTATCAGATTTTGCTCACCTCCCCTAACGGAGTCTTTAACCGAAATGACCTTTTTGCAATGTGTTAGATGGATCCATGTTAATCATTCTGCTATCTTTACTGCTGTGGGAGTTGTTAGCAATACCTGATACTACCCTTCACACTTAGGTGAATACCAATGTTTCTTTTTATGATTCTTATTAAACCCAGTCTCCCAGTTCCTAGGTGGAGTTCCTGCTGGGGGACGGAAAGGTTTTTCATTAGTTTGTTTCTGTTTTTGTTTTTCCAACATGGACCTCATCTAATCAGCTAATTTAGCCTCATCATCCGTTTCCCATTAATTAATTTTTTTTTAATTGGGGTAGTCTATATGGTTTTTCAAAGAACATTTCATAAGGTATCAATTTAAAAAGTACAGGTGATATTTATGTATAAGTTTACTAAATCCAAACATTGCGTCCATGTCTTTTCTTCAATGCACTTCTTTAATCTATTTAATAGTTCCGTTCATTATTTCTACTAGGCCAGCACTTTGTGGTTGGTAAGCACAATGACTCTTCAGATCAATATGAAACATTATATTATATTATATTTTTTACTATCTGGTTTACAACATGAGTTCCATTATCACTATAGATTTTCTCAGGTATCCTTTACCTGGGAATAATGTCTTGTCAAAGCATCTATTATGAATGGACTACTTTTTCCCACTTTTTCCTTCACTTTGGTTTAATTCTATAAAATCCATGTGGATTATTTGGAATGGATATTTAGGTGTAGGAAACGTTCTTCTACGCGGTCTTAGATTACCTTGTGGATTGTGCCTGGCACTCGTCAGACATGCTCTACAGAATTTCTTTTTTTTAATTTTATTTTAAATAAGACTTGAATCCATAGGTTGGTGTATCTGTCCTACCATCCCTCCTGTTGAGACATGTGTTAACCCATGGCTCAATATTGCCGCCCATTTATACAAGTTTCTTGGTAGGATAGGTTTGTATTCTAGTCATATACATGTTGCCTTGTAGTTTTGCTCCATTTCTTATCCAAACTTCTCCTTTAGTTTGTTCTCACATTTATTTTAAAGTAGTTTGATCTAGAGTTGTGCATTATTGCACTGTCAACACAGTTGTGTCACCTGTTGCTGACGCTTTTGCTGTTTCGTCTGCAAATGCATTTCTTAGGGAAACACTATCTGTGCAAGACGTATGTGCTGCACATTTACATATTGCTAATGCTTTTGGAAGTTGCACCGCTTGCAATAGATTTGTCAAAAGTTCAACATGTGTTACTAGATCCCTGTTGAGGTTATCATGCCTCTGTTCTTCCAATATTGTACAAAAGTATTAACTGTAGCATATGTATATTGACTATCAGTATAGATAGTTACTTCTTTGTTTTTCATTAATTTACATGCTTCAATTAGGGCTATTTATTCAGCAGCCTGTGCTGAATAATATGATGGCAGTTGTTCTGCTTTTAGCACCGTCGTATGAGTTACAACTGCATCTCCTGTCAGGGTTTTATGTAGTTCATTCTTTTGAGGGGAACCATCTACAAATATCACTCCTCCTTTTTGTAATGGTTGGTCTCTCAGATTGGCTCTGCTTTAGCTGTCTGTTTTGCTAGTTCCTGGCAATCATGTTGTACACAATCCTCTAGGAGGGGTAACAACGTAGCAGGATTCAGAGTTGTACATCTTTCAATGGTCAGATGGTGTTGTGACAGCAAAGTAGACATGCAAGACAGATGTCTAGCCGGTGATTTGTCTCCATGTTGTTGAGATAATACAGAGGTCACAAAATATCCTTTGCAATCTACCATTTGAACAAAAGGTTTCCCATAATCTGGTAATGCTAGTGCTGTGCTAGATACCAAAACTTGTTTTATTTTACAGAATGCTTCTTCAGCCTCTGCATTCCAGCATAATGGGGATGTCATTTTTAGATCTTCTTCATACATTAATTTACTCAAAGGTGCAGTTATTTCTGCATAGTTAGGCACCCAAGTTCTACAATAATTTGTCAATCCTAAAAATGACATCATCTATTTTTTCAGTCACTAGTTTGGGAGCTTGGAGGATTGCAGTTTCTTCTGTCTTCCACTATTGTTCGTCCTCCTGCACTAAGATTGTGTCCCAAGTATTTTATCTGTTCTTTGCACATCTGCAGCTTGTTCTTTACTTGCTTTGTGACCTTCTTCAGCTAAATATTTTAGGAGTGCTATAGTGTCTTTTTACATATCTCCATATCAGGGGAGGCTAGTAAAATATAATTTACATACAGGAGCACTTGGCTTCCCCCTGGAGGTTGGAATTTAGCCATACTTGCACTCATCACTTGAGAGTAAATAGTTGGTCCCTCAGTCTTGGGAAAGTCTGGTATATGTGTATCTTTTCCCCCCAAAGGTGAAGGCGAACCAGAATTGACCTTTTTTTTTTTATTTAATTTTTTTCTACTGGCACCAAAAAGAATATTTTACTGATATCTACTACAGTGAACACTTTTGCATCTGGTCTTAAAGTATTTAGCAGCGTATGAGGGTCAGGAACACACGGAGCTCTTTGAATTACAGCATTATTTACTGCTTGTAAATCTTGCACCATGCGCTGGAAAAATAGGAGTGTTGCAGGGGGAGTCTTCGCATATAATTATTACTCCTGCAGCAATTAAATCCTCAATTACAGGTTTTATTCCCTCTTGTGCATCCTGTTTTAATGGATATTGTCTCACACATGGTCTGTACTCAGTTTTAGGTCTTATTTGCACTGATTATGCTCCTTTTACATCAGTTGGTCCTTTAGACCATAATTTATCTGGAACACTTTTTTAGCAGTTCTTCCTCATTTTCCACTAACATAATGTTTCAATGAGCTCTTCTGTCCAGATGAGTACCTCCCTGTACTTGGACTGGCCAAAACAATGCTTTTCTGGTCATACCTGTATTTTATCTGTACCACGTGTTCACTGATGTGGCAACCCCGTCTGTTGCACTCTCCCCCATTTGCACTATTTTACCCAAATCTTTCCATTGTTGATTTTTAATTTCATATAGGGAGATGTGAGGTGGGGTCCACATCCGATACAGCTTGGAATTTTCACCAGACTGCTGTACTTTCTGAATCTCCATACAAATACGTTACAGGGATTTTAGCAGGAGTGTCTTTCCCTAGTTTAGCTTCGTATTCTCTATCTGATCCAGGTGTAGGTATTCGTGCTAGTCCTTACAACAACAAGTGTCTCTGCCCAAAAGGTTGACTGGACATTCTGGAAACATTAAGATGGATAGCTGACAAGACAGTCCAGGTGGATCTGGGTCTCTTATCCACAAGGGTTATGTCTCTGGCAGTCAGCTTTCCACTGGCAGATCTCACAGTGACACTTGTTTGATTTGTTTTAAACCCTGGTATCCACATAGTATATTGTAATATAGTATGTATCTGCGATACAGTACTC